>NW_026714252.1:0-48516 GCF_029784015.1 Lycium ferocissimum
ATTTAATGTAGAGAATTATGTCGTATTAATGTGATTTTATGATACTAAGAAAATGAAGTTGCTTGAGTGTAGATTGTGGTTGTTGGAAATGAATTAGTATGTAGAAAATGTGTTGGGATGATTTGGTTGCATGTATAAGGATTTTGGATAGAATATGGAATTATTGTATATTGGATGTAAGGTTTGAAATATTTTTGGCTTGTGTTTGAATGATTTCAAATTTGTACGTGTATATGGAAATATTGATATTGATTTGGAATTGTGAAGTCGAGATGGAAATTGTCGCGTCATGCGGAAAGTAAACTAGTTATGTTATGTTGCGGTTTGTAGTGAGTGTTGATGTTCTTGGTGTGGTTGTTGGGTTGTTGTTAGTTGTGTTGAGCCGAGTTGAATCTCGGGGGTGTCGTATTTATAGGGGAAGTGCTGCCGAAATTTCGGTAGCCAGATAGAAACCAAAGATTGAAATGTCAACTTGCATGAATAGTAACTGGTAAAGATGACCATTTGCGTATTTTTGACGAAACGAGACCGGAGTTTCGACGAGCTTAGCAAGCGCGAAAGGTATGTAAAGCTCTGCTTCCCTTCTCTTGGCATGTCCTAGGTATACTAGGCTTGAATTCGGACCTCGGGGACAACTCTACTCTTCGGAATCCACGTTCGAAATTGTCCCATTTTCTTCCAAAGAGAATTGAATTAGTTAAGTTGTAAGTAGTTAGGAAAATGTCTAAACACCTAGAACTTGTGCAAGTAAAATCCGATTACCCTAAAAACCTTCATAAGCGATTCCATAAAGCCTATTATACATAATTTGTGTCCACCCCTCGGTTGACCCGAGGTGGGCCCACTATTTCCGACTCTACCCTTTTGTGACTATGACTTGTTTTCGAGCGGTTTTAAAGGAAATGTTTTAACTACTTCTTTATCTATTTTTAGAAAATTGTTTCAAATATTCCGTTAAGTCTTATGAATTGTTTTGGACCTTGGAAACGATCTCAGGAAGAGTTATGCTTCTGTAGCTCGTTATGACATCCGGAACTCACTTGCTATGTCTCCGTCCGATTTCATCGATTTGACTTGTTATTCGATATGCCTCATTGAGTCTCTGGAAACATATATGTTATTTTTATTGCATTTGGTTTCTCACTACTCCACTCGTGGATGCCTCAATGTTTCCCCCACCGAGCCCGGGGGATTTGTTATCAAGCGCCCTCTGCATTGTTCGCCGTGCCTCGGTGTGAGGGCGGTATGACATGTACATGGGTCCGAAGTATGATGTGCCATGTACATATATTCGATATCGATTATGTGATGTGATGTGGCCACTTGGTATGTTATGATTTGTTTCGGAGATATTCCCTACTGCGAAGTATGATGTGTTTTGGCGCCGGAGACGGGGCGCTATGTTCGTTCACCGAGTCCCATAGCGGGACCGGATTTGGCATATGTTTCGCATGCATCGTCTATGGTTTCGATATGCATTTTTGATTACCTATGTATTACGTTCGTTCTCCGTACATCATTCGATTTCCATTTTTGTTGTTACGTCTTTTGCTTTACATATTCGGACATTTTCCGTATGACCCCCTGTTCTTCGGGGGCTGCGTTCATGCCACGCAGGTACCGACGCTTGATTTATTGATCCGCTCGCCTAGGCTATCTGCTCAGCTGATTGAAGTGCTCCTTTGTCCGGAGCCCCTATTTTGGTATAGACTTTTCTGTTTTATATGTACATATTTATTCTGGGTACGACGGGGCCCTGTCCCGTCATGTGATTATGCTTTTGGTTCAGTAGAGGTCTGTAGACATATAGTGTGGGTTACGTATATGCTTTGTGAGTTTTGCGTACGTTTAGAGCTTATTTATGTTTTGTGACGGCCTTATCGGCCTTCGTGCGCCATATTCATCGGACATCATTAAATTATTATTTTCGTTTAATTTTAATATTTTGCTAGTATAGGATAGGGTACGTATGAGTGCCCAGTTAGGGCACGAGTCGCGGCCTAGGAGTTGGGTCGTGACAAAAGTGGTATCGCCGTTAGGTCCTCGGAATGTCTACGTACAGTAGAGTCTCGTTTATCGGTGTGTTGTGCACCACATCTATAAGCAAGGAGGAGACATTTAGGAAGTCGTAGACCGTATTAATAGGATAATTCCTTCCTAACGAATCGAATTGTTGCATTTTCGGATATGCCTCCGAGAAAGGCTACGGCGACCCAAAGGGCAAGTCCACAAAGACCGGCGAGACTAGTCGAGGCCCGCGAGTTACTAGACCCGAGCGGGGCGTGCTCTCGGCCGACGCCACCGTAGCGGGGATTGGGAGCGGACCCGGTTTATCCACCGCCGTGTGTTAGAGCCCCAAAGCACCTCGGCCTCTAGCCCTGGCGGCCGGGGCGGATCTATGAGAGAGGCGGTGTTTTGGCTAGGTGGGTGGCGGGTTGCGCGACGTTTAGGAGTGATTACCGGTTCGAGCCGTGAGTTTTGACTTGAATCGTCACGACCCAACGCCGTAGGCCGTGACTAGTGCCCGACTTGGACACCCGTATACCCCCGTTACCCATAATCATATACTACTAGCATGAATATGATCTAAAAAGGAAGGCGATACATTGCAAATTACTTATCTCTTGAAGAGTTGTAATCTTTAATAGTCAATCTATATATATATATATGGGAACTTCCCAACAAAACATCGAGAAGGCTACTTTTATACAGGCCATAGATAAACATATATATGTCTACGCAAGCCGACAAGCTGCCACTACGAACGGGTACGCCCCAAACATAAGCCATAACACAACAACAAAATAACAATCCCACACGAACCCACACACGTGACCGCTACCTCTAAGAGTGACAACGACATCATATGACGGGACGGGGCCCCGTCGTCCCCCGAACAACAACATATACACATGTCAAAAGGTTATGTATGCTCGGGAACAAAGAAGCACTCGGTGATAGCCGAGTAGATACCCTCTGGCGGATCTCGAAACGACCGTGCACTGCGGCATAAACGCGGCCCCCGAAGAGGGGGGTCGATGCGGAATAGGTCGAGTATGTAAAGCATGAGACATAGTAAATAGAATCATATACGAGACAAGGTGTATAGGACTCAATGCAACAACGAGTTTCATAAAACTTGCCTTTGAACATATGTCATTTGTATCGTTCTCATATCAATATCAATATAATGCTTTATAATCAAAATTGCATAATCACTACGTATATAACATATATAACGTGTCCCGGCCCTTTAATAAGGGACTCGGTATTTATAATCATAACATCATAAACGTAAACATATTCGTGTGCCTTTAGTAAGGGACTCGGTAATAAGGAATCATATGCCATCCCGGCCACCTCCCCATATCATCATCATCATATCATCATATCATCATATCATCATATATATATATATAACGTGTCCCGGCCCTCTAGTGAGGGACTCGGTGAATAGTATAATAGTTGTGCGCACGAGAACGTACCCTGGCCCGGGACTCAGTGAAGGATATAGCGGTAAGCACGAGCAGAGTAATAAGCAACCACATATATATAAAACATCTTTGAGACTCAATGAATAGTAACTAAATCAATTCTCGGACGTTAGCATGTTACATCTCATGAAAATCAAGCATACTTATGCAATTCCTTTTAAAAGAAATAAGAACTCTTGTATATCACGTACTAGTCAATCATGTAATAAGTAACGAAATCATAACTTGACTATCCCAACATTTTCAACATTAAGAACGAATAACAATCACATGTCATACTAAGAATTAGAGAGTGGAGTCACCCCGAGGCTCGAGATTATACCTTATGTACGTCTAGGACATGCCAAAAGAAGAAAGGAATAGGCTTTGCGTACCTTTAGCGTTTAGTCGTAATAATAACTTGTACTTGCTGCCCAACAATACTTAGCCTATATCAAGATATCAAGGGCTATAATTAGTATACAAGGGATTTCAATACGCACTTCGACGCTCACAATCCCTTTCAAACATTTAGACGACATTCCGCTCGCATTCAAACCAACTAGTGCTTACAATCTAATATTTCTACTCATTCTTTCTCATATCATTTCAAACTTGTTTAGCATGACTTAGGGGACTGAGGCAGCTTGTATATCATCCATTCCGGTCCTAAAATCACAGCCAAACAGCACATACACAATGCCAATTCACTTGCATTACATGTTCACAACAACATTCAACAATTAACAACATTACTTTCATTTCTATTCTTAAAACGGTCCACGGTTTGGACTGCTCATATCCATCAACAAGACTTGTTTCATTAACTCCTTAATTCACACATTCAACATACATACAATATGCTATAATGTGCATAAAAACAACCATCCAAATTTGGCACAAAACAGTCCACAAATCCAACCAAAACGAGTCCATTCTTCGGCCACAACACTACTTTAACAACTTCATGATTTTCACTCCTTTACTCATACTACCACACCTTCAATCCAATTCCAATACAATGTACAAGAAGACCAACACAATCCCATTCAAATCTACAACACATGGTTCATGCAAATTTCTAAGACCCAATCCTAACATGCACAACATAAACCAATTTCTACAATTCTTAGTCCAATTACAAATGGTGGCATGCATTTATTTCAACAATACAAGCAAAATGGAACCCACCATTGCCTCACCAAGCTCACGGCTCACTCTCAATTTCAACCACAACAACAATCCAACAACAACATGCATGAATTATAAATGTAAATCACCACACAACACAAGAACAATGGTTATCCTTACCTTTGCAACTTGCCCTTCAACCTTGGCCAATTCTTCAATTCTCTTGAATGCTACACCTCCTAATCTCTTCCCAACATCTACTACACGTCCTTATACACTTGAGGAGGATTCAATTTGCTTGAAAATGAATTTTTTTTGGATCAAAATAGGCTGGTCATTCTCGGCTTTGCCTTGGCCGAGACCTTCTCTCTCTATGTCTAAGTTCTATACTTTGTGTTGATGAAATGAGCTTCTAATAGCATTGTGAATCAGCTATATCCCTTATATAGGAAGTCTATAGTGTGGACATGTGTCCCACTCACATTGTTAGCCAATAAAGTTGGCCATGTCCCAAGTGGGACCCACACGGCCAATTAGACTTATTAATGACACAATTAGGCTCTTAATCTCACTTAGTCATATAATCTTGGTCAATTAATCCTTATTCTCCAATAATATTCTTATACCAAACGAAATCCATAAGCCACTTGTGCATCGAAACGAAATCGGAAGGTAAAAATGGAAGCCTAAAACAATGTCGTCCTTAACTTGTCGTACTTAGCTTTATAATGTCCCAACGTAAAGATACGGGACATAACAGTAACCCTCCAGAGTTCTTCGAGACGAAGCCCGAAGAAGATCCCCAGGAGTTCGTTAGAGAGATGCGGCGCACCCTACGGCTGATTAAGGCATCTGCTATAGAGTCTGTTGAGTTAGCTTCGTACCGGTTGCATGATGTTGCTGCTAACTGGTTCGAGTCCTGGGAGCTATCCAGGGGTAGAGACGCTCCCCCTGCAGTCTGGGATGAGTTCACGGAGGCCTTCCTTGGCCATTTCTTGCCTCCTGAGGTGCGGAGAACGGAGCGGACCGATTTTCGCTAATTAACGCCGAGGCCGCGTGTTCGGGAGTATAGTATGGAGTTTGATTCATTAGCCCGCCGCACCTGCTATGGTAGGCGACATGTCCGACGGATGCATTGCTATATTATGGGCCCGGATAAGTATATGATTGATAGTTGTTTGACGATTGCTCGACGGGGATGAGTATTGCCGTATACAGCGCACGCCCGGGGTATGGAAGAACGACATGGGGCGGGGCGTCGGCGATGGGGATTACGGCGAGAGCCGCCCAAAAGGGCCGGATCGGCCGGATATCCGGAGAGTTTCGAGTGGGCCGTCTCGGCGGCGGGTATCGGGCGTTCTTCCCGGCCCGGCCCGAAGCACACCCCCCCCCGGTTCTCGGCCGGAAGTCAGGTAATGCAGGGTATTCGGAAATAGGTCAGAGCTCCAGGCCGGCTGGTTCGCAGGTGGATGGAGGTTTTAGTCAGGCGAGACCACCCAGACCTCAGTGCTCGTATTGTGGGAGGCACCACCCTGGAGAGTGCTATCGTGCTACAGGTGCCTGTTTTGGGTGCGGCCGTCAAGGCCATACGGTGAGAGAGTGTCCGTACGGGCGGTCCGGGTGGTATGGCTCAGCCTACGGGGTCAGCTGCGGGTTCATCGTCTCCTTCCGTAGCTGGACGCCCTGCGGAGCAGGATGTACAGAGGTCAGCAGGCCGCGGTAGGGGCCGTGGCGGAGCTTCCAGTTCCGGCGGTCCTTCGAACCGCATTTATGCTCTGACTGGTCGACAGGATTCGGAGACGCCACCAAATGCGGATGCAGGTACCTTATTATTCTTTTCTCGAAATATATGTGTATTGACTGGTTTAGACTTTATTTTGTGGCATATTTTCATTTCCGAGTCACTAATGGGATTGGGATAGGACCCGTACTGATAGAACCGCCAATATGGTTGTATATGTAATGAGTGGTGAATAGTGCCGACTTAGAAGCCTAATACGGAAAAGGTATAATCGGAAAAATAAAAGACCCTCCCTGAATCGAGTAGGACCCACTACGAAAATTTTTCAAAATTTCGTTAAGATCCCGACCTACCTTAAATTACGTGGCAAAGCTCGTACAGGGTGGTGGAGACGATTATATCAGCGCGAACGCATCAAAATTTGCTTAGATCCCGGGGTTAAGCGTGCTAAGGCCAGAGCAATTCTGGGATGGGTGACCCCCTGGGAAGTGAATAAAAATTTTCTCAAGTGTGAATATGAGAGACAAATGCACAGTTTGGGGTAAACCAAAGGAAATTAGAATATCTGGAGTGACTAAAAACCCTACGAAGGTCGGGTAGCCTAAGGCCAAATGGGCCAGCGCAGGAGAAGATGGCACAACGATGTTTGGGGATTGAAAGAAAGCGAGTACATAAAGAGGGACAACGATGGTGATGTTTGAGGAGATTTTGAAGGAAAGAAGGAGACCTCCCCGGAGTATTAAGAAGCCCTATAAGGCCAGTTGGACATTCGAGGACGAATGTTCTAAAGGGGGGGAGGATGTTATAACCCGTATTTTTCACCTTTGGGAATCTCGGGATTTTCGAGACAAATTAAGGACAATGTAATGTATTGATCTTGTTTGGTTCATAAATTGGTTATGGAAAAATTTAGACGTGGAAATATTGGAAAAGTCTAAGGGCAAAATTGGAATTTTGGAAGAAGGTTTCATGAATTACCAAAGTATGGGCTAAGGAAATTGGGCTTGGAAAAAAAAAAAGCAACCTTGGCCCAAGGCCAAGGGTGGCCGGCCAAGGCCTAGCCCAAATCCATGACTTAGTCATGTGACTAAGTCATGTGATCAAGCATTATAAAGGGACCAAGTGTCCATTGTGCTCTCTAGAAAATTCAAGACAAAGGCAAGAACAAGAAAAACAAGAAAAAAAAAAAAGAAGGGCATTCGGCCCATGCTCCAAAAATTTACCTCCCAAAATATTGATCCAAAAATTAGTTTCTTGCGGTTTTCATACTAATTCAAGGTCCCTTTACAACTTGGTGCAATTGGTTTGGAAGAATAAGCATTGGTTTCCTCAATTCAACACTTAAGGCAAGTGAAGAAGTTGGAAGGAAAAGGTGAGAATTCATTCCTTCTAATTATGTTGTGAAGGTTTGTTTGTGTTGTAGTGTATGTAAAAGAGTAGAATATATGGTAATATGGAAGTTTGCATGGTGGGAGTGCAAGAGTGCATGTGGCCGTGTGTGTGTCTCAATGTGTAGTGTGGTTATGTTGAATTTTATGTTGTATCATGGTTGTAGTTGTTGTGGAATTCACATTGGAAATGGAAGTTGAATGAAATTGGAATGTAGTTGGAATTTGGCCTATGGCCGTGTGGTATATGGTAGGAGGAAACATGTTGAAATTTTTTTTTTTAATGTGTTAGTTGCGTCGTTATGATCGTTGCAAGTAAAGGGAGCATGTATGAGTTAAGATTGCATAAAAAATTTAATGTAGAGAATTATGTTGTATTAATGTGATTTTATGATACTAAGAAAATGAAGTTGCTTGAGTGTAGATTGTGGTTGTTGGAAATGAATTAGTATGTAGAAAATGTGTTGGGATGATTTGGTTGCATGTATAAGGATTTTGGATAGAATATGGAATTATTGTATATTGGATGTAAGGTTTGAAATATTTTTGGCTTGTGTTTGAATGATTTCAAATTTGTACGTGTATATGGAAATATTGATATTGATTTGGAATTGTGAAGTCGAGATGGAAATTGTCGCGTCATGCCGAAAAGTAAACTAGTTATGTTATGTTGCGGTTTGTAGTGAGTGTTGATGTTCTTGGTGTGGTTGTTGGGTTGTTGTTAGTTGTGTTGAGCCGAGTTGAATCTCGGGGGTGTCGTATTTATAGGGGAAGTTTGCCGAAATTTCGGTAGCCGAGATAGAAACCAAAGATTGAAATGTCAACTTGCATGAATAGTAAGCGGTAAAGATGACCATTTGCGATTTTTGACGAAACGAGACCGGAGTTTCGACGAGCTTAGCAAGCGCGAAAGGTATGTAAAATGCTTCCCTTCTCTTGGCATGTCCTAGGTATACTAGGCTTGAATTCGGACCTCGGGGACAACTCTACTCTTCGGAATCCACGTTCGAAATTGTCCCATTTTCTTCCAGTAGAATTGAATTAGTTAAGTTGTAAGTAGTTAGGAAAATGTCTAAACACCTAGAACTTGTGCAAGTAAAATCCGATTACCCTAAAAACCTTCATAAGCGATTCCATAAAGCCTATTATACATAATTTGTGTCCCCCCCTCGGTTGACCCGAGGTGGGCCCACTATTTCCGACTCTACCCTTTTGTGACTATGACTTGTTTTCGAGCGGTTTTAAAGGAAATGTTTTAACTACTTCTTTATCTATTTTTAGAAAATTGTTTCAAATATTCCGTTAAGTCTTATGAATTGTTTTGGACCTTGGAAACGATCTCAGGAAGAGTTATGCTTCTGTAGCTCGTTATGACATCCGAACTCACTTGCTATGTCTCCGTCCGATTTCATCGATTTGACTTGTTATTCGATATGCCTCATTGAGTCTCTGGAAACATATATGTTATTTTTATTGCATTTGGTTTCTCACTACTCCACTCGTGGATGCCTCAATGTTTCCCCCACTGAGCCCGGGCCAGGATTTGTTATCAAGCGCCTTCCTCTGCATTGTTCGCCGTGCCTCGGTGTGAGGGGGCAGGTATGACATGTACATGGGTCCGAAGTATGATGTGCCATGTACATATATTCGATATCTGATTATGTGATGTGATGTGGCCACTTGGTATGTTATGATCTGTTTCGGAGATATTCCCTACTCTGAAGTATGATGTGTTTTGGCGCCGGAGACGGGGGCGCCTATGTTCTGTTCACCGAGTCCCATAGCGGGACCGGATTTGGCATATGTTTCTGCATGCATCGTCTATGGTTTCTGATATGCATTTTTGATTACCTATGTATTACGTTCGTTCTCCGTACATTCTGTTCTGATTTCCATTTTTGTTGTTACAGTCTTTGCTTTACATATTCAGTACATTTTCCGTACTGACCCCCTGTTCTTCGGGGGCTGCGTTCATGCCACGCAGGTACCGACGCTTGATTTATTGATCCGCTCGCCTAGGCTATCTGCTCAGCTGATTGAAGTGCTCCTTTGTCCGGAGCCCCTATTTTGGTATAGACTTTCTGTTTTATATGTACATATTTATTCTGGGTACGACGGGGCCCTGTCCCGTCATGTGATTATGCTTTTGGTTCAGTAGAGGTCTGTAGACATATAGTGTGGGTTCTGTATATGCTTTGTGGGTTTTGCGTACGTTTAGAGCTTATTTATG
Source organism: Lycium ferocissimum (assembly GCF_029784015.1). Classification (NCBI taxonomy): domain Eukaryota; kingdom Viridiplantae; phylum Streptophyta; class Magnoliopsida; order Solanales; family Solanaceae; genus Lycium; species Lycium ferocissimum. The sequence goes on from NW_026714252.1 coordinate 9,964, forward strand.
TTTTGTGACGGCCTTATCGGCCTTCGTGCGCCATATTCACTGGACATCATTAAATTATTATTTCTTTTTAATTTTAATATTTTGCTAGTATAGGATAGGGTACGTATGAGTGCCCAGTTAGGGCACGAGTCGCGGCCTACGGAGTTGGGTCGTGACAGAAGGTATACGAGTGCAATTAAGGTGCAAGCGAGCAATAGAATAGTAATGCGGCAAAGGTATGTGAGGCTAGTCCTTTCTTTCCAAGGCATGAGTCATATGACATGAATTTCCTCCTTTACTATGAATGTTCCTATCTCTAAGAAAGTAAAGATCCTCATTCATGAATAGCTATACGAGATAAGACATACGATGACTATGATAGCGAGCTAAAGTCAAGAAATATTATAGCCTTTGACATGATGCTCCTAAGAAGCTAATGATGCTATATATATGTAATCAAACGGTATTGATCATTATGTCCACTCACCTCACGCTTGTTCCTTCAAGGTGAGGCAGAATACGTATGAATGTTCCATAGTGACAACGGGGGTCCACGACCTTACGTCACCCCGATCAAGTATGAATAGCTAAGAGTCTCTATACATGTAATGTAATAAGTATATGATGAGTTATGATACGCATATTATGAAAGACATATTATAATAAGTATGTTATGAAAAACATAATTTTGATGAGCATGTTATGATAAGTATGATGTAATGAATGTATGATGATATCACACCGCGCCTATATGGCGGGCGGACACCACCCAGGCGGGCGGCTATACACACCATGGCCAAATGGCATGGGCGGACACCACTAGTGGGTGGCATGAGATAATATCTGGACGCGGGATGCCCGGGACGCGAGCCAAGGATGATGCCATTATTCGATTATTACACCGCACCTATATGGTCGGGCGAGCATATTTGAGTATGTACATATGATATGATGATGATAAGCTTGAGAGTAAGTAAGCATATATATATATGATCTTTCTTATGATTCGATCAGTTACAGATTGCTCCATATTTTATGCCTCCTCAGTTTATTGATGCTCTATTGTTGTTTATGCTTCACATACTCAGTACAATATTCGTCGACGTCCTTTCTTCGGACACCTTTGTGTTCATGCCCACGAGGTAGACCGGGAGGTGATACGGATCCATAGGAGCTAGTTGGCCGATTTGAGAGCACTCCATACTCGGAGGTGCTACGGACTATTCTTTTGGTACATATGTTTGTATATTCCTATTTTGGGCATGACGGGGTCTGTCCCGTCCGGATGTCTAGTATTTCAGTAGAGGCTCGTAGATACGCAGTGTGGGTAGTACGGTCCCGTGGCTTGTATGTATATGCATGTATATATTATTTTGATAGCCGAAGGGCTTATGTTTATAAAAGCTAATGTATTTCCGAAAATGACAGTTTTATATGATTATGAGCATATAGTATGAATAATAGCAGATAAGCAGGCAAGTGAGTGGTGTTCGGTGGTTAGCCCCGGATGCCCGTCGCGGCCCGTAGCTCGGGTCGTGACACCGAATTGCCAGCAGGTTAAGATTGAGCACCAGAAGCCTGGTGGGCTATTGCAGGAGATGGAGATACCGACGTGGAAGTGGGAGATCATTAATATGGATTTTATTACAGGTTTACCCCGCACTCTACGGAGGTATGATTCCATTTGGGTCATTGTTGATCGGCTGACGAAATCAGCCAATTTTCTTCTCATCCGGACCACTTACTCAGCTGAGGATTATGCCAGGATTTATATCAGGGAGATTGTGCGACTTCACGGAGTTCCCTTATCTATTATCTCCGACAGAGGTGCCCAGTTTACGGCTAATTTCTGGAGATCCTTTCGAGGCGAGGATTGGGGACGCGGTGAGTCTCGGTACGGCATTCCATCCCCGGTCCGACGGACGGGGCCGAACGCACTATTCGGACATTGGAAGATATGTTGCGGGCTGTGTTATTGATTTCGAGGTAGGCCGGGATGACCATTTGCCGCTGGTTGAATTTGCTTATAATAACAACTACCATTCCGGTATTCGGATGGCACCTGAGGCATTGTATGGCGAAAGTGTAGGTCACCGATCGGTTGGTTTGATGTTGGGGAGGAGTTGATTGGCCCAGATGTGGTCCAGCAGGCCGTGGATAAGGTGAAACTTATTCGAGAGAGATTATTGGCAGCCCAGAGTCGACAGAAATCATATACAGATAATCGCCGTCGACCTTTGGAGTTTCAGATTGGCGATTGGGTTTTCCTGAAGGTGTCACCTATGAAAGGTGTTATGAGATTCGGCAAGAAAGGGAAGCTCAGTCCGAGATACATTGGGCCTTATCAGATTATTCGTAAGATAGGCAAGGTTGCCTATGAGTTAGATCTGCCAGCTGATTTGGGAGCGGTTCACCCGGTATTTCATGTTTCTATGCTTCGTAAATGTATTGGTGACCCTTCCAGAGTATTTCCTGTAGATGATATCCAGGTCACAGAGGAGTTATCTTATGAGGAGCAGCCTATAGCCATATTGGATCGTCAGGTAAAAAGGTTGCGGAACAAAGATATGGCTTCTGTTAAAGTCTCTGTGGCGGAATAATAATCGAGAGGAAGTGACCTGGGAAGCTGAGGAGCAGATGAAGAAGAAGTATCCTCATTTATTTTCAGAGCCTACAGGTAATCCAATCCTCTACTTGACTTTATTGTTTGATAAATGAATGTATTGTTGTGATAGTTGAAAAGGAAACTCCCCCAAATGGTTTGTATGACCCGTAAGGTTAATCTAACATTCGAGGACGAATGTTCTTAAGGGGGGGAGGATGTTAGAACCCGTATTTCATGCATTGGAACAATACGGATTAATTATGATAAGTTAAGGACAAAACTATTCCGGGATACAAAGTCGGGATTTTTGACCTTCGATTTTATTTTGAGATATAAGTTGTGCATGAATTTGTTGGTATGGAATAATTAGGAAAATTTGGGACCAAAAGTGATAAAATTGGAAGTTGAAAATCATCCACTTTTCCATGTTGGCCGTGTGAGTGGATTGAGGCCCCCACACATTTTTGTGTCAACTTTTAATTGGAACAACTCCTTAATGTGGGCCAAGGGAATTGTACACTTCATATTATGATAAAAGATGACCACTAGTTCAATTGCCTCATTCTTAACACTTAGAAAATATCAAGAAGTTGAAGACTCCCCCAAAAGCTCTCGGCCAAGAGGAGCTGAAATCACCTTCCATTTCTTGTCCTTCTAAAATTATTTTGTTGATGTAAACCCACTATATTGAGGCCCCTAAGTAGCGTGGAAGCGACGTTGGAGTGATCAACCCATTATTTTTCATCTTTTGGAAACCCTAGCTATTGGGAAATTGAAGAGAAAAGGTAAGAATTCATTATGTTTTATGTATTGTGAAGGTTGTATGCTTGTTGTAGTATGTTATAATGGAGGAAAATCATGAAATATGGAATGTTGGAAGTGAGTTGTGTGTGTGGTGTTTGAGCCGTGCAAATGGGTGTTTGTGGTGTTGTGTTGAAACTATGAATTAACGCCTTGTTAGTTTATTATGATCATTGTAAGGTGAGGAACGATTGAGAATCATCCATATATGTATATGTGTAGTGTTGGTCGAAATGGGTCATATTATATGACAATGAACGAATTGATATCGCTTAATGTTTTAGTCGTCGTCGTTATGAATTCTATGTTGGAAATGAATGTTTTGTTATATCCCGTATTTCGTGCATTCGGATAATTTGAGAAAGTTGTGGCAAGATCATTTTCAAGAATTATTTTAATGTACGAGTTGTTAGGAATATTATTTATGAACATTGGTGGTATGGAAATATTGGGAAAGGCCAAGGGTAAAAAGAGAAATTTGCAAAATGGCCAATGGAAATAATGTGGAAGGTTAGGGGCGAAGTGGTAATATTGAGAAAAGTCGAGGGACAAAATAGGAATTTTACCTAAGGTTCATGAAAATTCCAAAGAGGCCATATTGGCCATGTGACAAAAAAAGGAAAGGAAAAAGAAAAAAGAATGAAAATGGATGACAAAATAAGTCATCTTTTCTAGAGAAAAATAAGAAATTTCTAGAGAGGGGCATGTGCCCCTCACATGATTGAAAGGGACTATATATATATATATATATACATAAGCTTATGTGGTAAGACAAAAAAGGATTCATTATTCAAGAGAACAAAAAAAAAAAAAAAAAAGAGAGCAAGAAGCATGGGGTTCGGCCAACCCCATGGAAATTTGGCCAAGGGAAAACTTGTTCCAAAAATTATTTTCTTGTGGTATTTCTACTAATTCAAGGGTCCTCTACAACGTGGCATAATTGTTTCGGAAGATAAGTCATCCGTTTCGTCGTTTCCGTATTCTAGTCAAGTGAAGAAGTTGAAGAAGAAAGGTAAGAATTTCATGTTCTTTATATGTTATGAAGGTTTTGTTTATGTTGTAGTATGGAGAAAAGGATAAAACTCATGAGAATATGGAAGTTTGCATGATGGTGCATATATATGCATATGGCCGTATGGCATTGTGTTGATGGAGAAGGATGATCAAATTTTATTTGTTATGTTAATTGTGTTGTTGTGGCCTTGTAATGTAAATGGAAGGATACTAGTTCAAGTTAGTATGAAAATTTGGTTGTCAAGTTGTTCTAGGAAATCTTGTGATTTTATTATAATTTATGTAATTGTGGGAATGGAATTGTAAGGTGCAAATTGTTGTTGTTGTTGATGAAGTTGGAAGATGGAAATATGTTATGAATAAGTATGCTAAAGATTAGAAGCTTTGGGTGAATTATGACTTTGACGGGAAGTTTGTATATTTTGTATATCTTGTGAATATTTCGTGGAAATGATATGAAATGATTTAGAATGGTATTGGAATGATCTTGATTAGTAAAGGAATATGAGAATGTGGGTATTGAGTTGGAAATATGAAGTTAGAATGAAAGCTATTACACTATGTTGGAAAGAAAACTAGTTATGCTATATTGTGTTTCATAATGATTGTTTGTGTTGTTGGGTTGTTGTTGTTGATTTGTTGGCCGAGTTCCATTCTCGGATTTTCTGTGGTATTTGTTGGCCGAGATAGAATCTCGGGGATGCTATATGTATAGGGGAAATGCTGCCGAAATTTCGGTAGCCAAACATGAATTTAAGTTGAACTCTTGGAAGCTACAACTCACAATTGGTAAACATGACCATTTGTAGATTTTGGAGAAAACGGGATTCGAATTTGGAGAAGCTTAAGAAGCGAAAAAGGTATGTAAGGCTTACCCTTTCTTTCTCTTGGCATGTCCTAGATATACTAGGCTTGAATTTGGACCTTGGGGACAACTCTACTCTTCGGAATCACGTCCGAAATTGCCCCCTTTTCTTTCAAAAGAGAATTGAATTAATTATGTTGCTAATGGTTGGAAAAGTTGTCTAAACACCTAGAACTTGAACTAATGGGACCGACTATCTTCAAATTATCACGAGTGATATTATGAAATGTAAAATACGTAAATTGGGTACGCCACCTCATTTGACCCGAAGTGGGCCCACAATCCCCGAGATTTAATTGTATTGTTTTATTTGCCTTATTTCCGTAAGATAATTAAGGAAACCTTTGACTATCGTTCCGAATTTGATATAAGAATCTGGTAACTCAGATATAAGTATTTCGGTTGGACTATTCTGATATGACCGCTTCGGTACGAATGATCCGATTTGAATATTTTGATAAAAGCATTCCGATGTAAATATTTCGACATAAGTGTTCTGATATAAGCGTCTATTCGATATATGTATGTTCGACATAAGTATTCTAATCTAAGTATTCGGGTATAAGCAATCGATATGAAAACTCCGATATGAGTAGTCTGATACGGGTGTCTCTGTAAGTCTTACGTTCTTCATGTACGATCTCGGATCGCTTAAAAAGTCCGAAGAGGTTTCTGTATTTTAAAATGCTCTCAACTTTCCGATACTAACTCGAAAGGACCCGAAACTTGTTCTGAATCCTCTGATGTCGGTCAGTATACCTATTCATTGAGTCTGGATTTATGTGCATGTGGTTTCTCACTACTCTGCTCGTGCAAGGCTCAATGTATCTGTTCACTGCGTCCCGGGCCAGGATCTGTTATCGTGCGCATGCTTCTGTATATGTGTTACACCTCGCATTTTATGCGAATTCGGAAAAATTGGAAACAAGTCGGAATGGTAGGAATTGAGGTTCCAATTGGATTCTACTTAGTGTGCATGTGAGGTTTTAGAGACTAGTGACGTGGAAATATTGGAAAAGTCTAAGGGCAAAATTGGAATGTCGAAAAATGGTTTCATGGATTGCCAAAAATGTGGGCTAAGGATTTTGGGCTTGAAAATTTCAACAAAAAAAAATTGGAGCCAAGCCCAACCCAAGGAGGGTGGCCGGCCATGGCAAAAGAAAAGGGGCAAAAAATTTAATTGTAGTCATGTGACATGGTCACATGATAAGCTAAGAATAAAAGGGGGCAAGACTTGGACATTTTTCTAGAATTTTCAAGACAAGGCAAGAAGGAGAAACAAGAGCAAACCTTAAGGGCCATTCGGCCATGGTAGGGAGAAACCAACCCTCCAAATCTTGATTCCAAAAATTATTTTCTTGCTATATTCCTACTAATTCAAGGTCCCTCTACAACGTGGTGCAATTATTTCGGAAGATAACCCATTGGTTTCGTCGTTTGGATGAATTGGTGAAGTGAAGAAACTTGAAGAAAAAGGTAAGGATTCATCTTTTCTATTTATGTTATGAAGGTTTATTTGTGTTGTGGAATATGTAAATGAGTAGAATATATGAAAATATGGAAGTTGGCATGGTGGAAATAAAAGCATGCAAGTGGCCGTGCATATGTGTTAGTGTATAATGTGATTATGTTGAATTTTTGGTTGTATTCTAGTTATAAATATTATGGAAATTGCATTGGAAATGAAAAGTCGGATGAAGTTGAAGAATTATATGTGGCCGTATGTATGTAAGTTGGTGTGAAAAATATGAGCTAATGTTAATTAGTAGTTAGTTGTTGTTAGCATGTATTCGATGATATAAATGTAAATTTGGTTGAGGTTGGAATATGGGTGTTTGGCCGTGTGGTATGGTGGTGCTAGGAAGGAGTGAATTAATGTTGTTTAATATGTGTGGTCTTGTTATGATCCTTGTAAGGTAAATGAAGTTAGAATGATGTAAGTTTGCATTGAAATGGAATGTAGGAACTTATGTCGTGTTTGTATGATTTTATAACATTATGGGAATTAAGGTGATAAGGTGTGAATTATGGTGATTGTTGATGTTGTTGTTGGGTTGTTGTTGATTGTCTTGAGCCGAGTTGAATCTCGGGGGTGATATATTTATAGAAGTCTTTGCCGAAATTTCGGTAGCCAAATAGAAACCAAGAGGCGAAATGTCATCTTGCATGAATAGTAGCATGGTAAAAGATGACCATTTGCAGATTACGAAACGGATTGGAGTTTTGGTAGCGTAAAGGAACTGAAAGGTATGTAAAGCTCTCCCGTTTCTTTTATTGGCACGTCTTAGGTGCATTAGGCTTGACTTTGGACCTCGGGGCACCTCTACTCCTCGGAATCTACGTCCAAAAATGCCCTTTTTCATTTGTGAATTGAACTAAATATTTTGCGAATAGTTAGAAAAAAATTGTTTAAACCTCTAAAACATGTATAAATGCATTCCGATTGTCCTAATATCCTTGTAAGTGATATTATGAGTTTAACATATGTAATTTACGTCCGCCACCTCAATTGACCGAGGTGGGCCCCCTATTTCTGGTTTTACTCTTTTGTATTTACGATTTGACTTCGGCGCTTATTAAGAATGTTTTAGCTACTAAACCAAAATTATTTTAAATATTCCATTAAGTCTATGAAATGTTTTGATACGTACTTCGACTACGAATGTTTACGGCGTAACCCTCCGTGATGTCCGAAAGGTACGTACTATGACTCCGTCCGATTTCATTGATCTGATTTGTTATTTGATATGCCTCATCGAGTCTCTGGAAATATAAATGTTATTTTTATTGCATTAGTTTCTCACTACTCCACTCGTGGATGCCTCAATGTTTCCCCCGAGCCGGGCCAGGATATGTTCTCAAGCGTACTTCTCTGCATTGTTCGCCGCGCTCCGGTGTGAGGGGGCGGGTATTACACGTACATGGGTTACGGTGTATGATGTGCCATGTACGTATATTCTGATATCTGATTATGTGATGTGATGTGGCCACTTGGTATGTTATGATTTGTTTCGGAGGATATTCCCTACTACGAAGTATGATGTGCTTTGGCGCGGGACGGAAAGGAGCGCCTGCATTGCATTCACCGAGTCCCATAGCGGGGCCGGCTTTTGCATATGTTTTTACGCATGCATTACGTATGATTTACGGTACGCATTTTGATTAGCTATGCATCTCGTTCGTTTTCCGCACATTAATTACGATTTTAGCTTTGTTTATTACATTTTACGCACATATTCGGTACATTTTCATCTTGACCCCATTTTACAGTGCGTTTCGTCTGCCGCAATACGGACATTTGATTTCTGATTCGCCCTTAAACGCCTAGGTTGTTTTGCTGTGGTTGAAGTGCTCTTTGTAAGGGGCAAGTATTTTGGTATAAAATTTTCTTTGCATTTGTACATATTCATTGCGGGGTACGACGGGGCTGTCCCGTCATATGATTATGTTGTTGCAGAGTGTACGTAGAACATGTGGTGTGGGTTCTATGTATGTTAGTGAGATTTGCGTATGTTTTAGAGTTTAGCTATGTTTTGTGACGGCCTTATCGCCTTCGTGCGACATGCCCACTTGTCCTTGTTGCATTATTATTTATGTTTATTATTATTATTTTGCTAATTTAGGTTAAGGTACGTACGAGTGCCCAACTAGGGCACGAGTCACATTACGAGTTGAGTCGTGATAAAAGTGGTATCGGAGCGGTTAGGTCCTCGGAATGTCTACGGAGACCGTTTCTAGTAGAGTCTTGTTTATGGTGTGAAGCGCGCCACATTTATAAACGAGCGAGCTACGAGGCATTTAGGAATTGTTGACCTTCTTTGTCTTAGATCGTGCGATAGAGCCAAGTCATAGGAAATAAAAATTCCTTGCGTACGGCGGAAAATGGTAAGTGGTGACGGGAGAGGTCACACGGGTAAGTTCGAATATATTTATCCAGTTACCCGAAACGAAGATCTGAATGGCTAGCGTGGGATACGAAGCTGTATATTTTGTATGGTATTATGGGTATTTGCGGCGTACAGATGCCGAGTAATAAGAATTTGCAAAGGTGACTACCGAAGCTCAAGAAGGGTAAAATAGTAATTGTACAAGAAAGGACGTGTTGTGAATGTGCCTCGGGATCCGTAAGGCCTCGTATTATGTAATAAAGGTCGTGTGTGGAAATGGACGTGATTATATCGACATTAAAGGATTAGAATCCGTTGAAGTTGCGAAGTTAAGCGTGCTCGGGAGGAGCAATTTTAGGATGGGTGACCCCCACAGGGGAAGTAATTGAGAAATTTTTGCAAACTTGGAAATTAGGGGATAAATGAGAAGTTAGATAGACCTAAGAATAACTATTGCACATAGGATGAATTATGACAAGCTCCAGTTTAAGGAAATGACAGTAGGGTTGCGATAAGAATATGGACAGAAAAAGGAGAGTTGTGACAGGTATGAATGTAAAGGTAAGACCGTAGTGGAAAGAATACAAGAAATAAATGGAAATCTGGGGTGACCTAAAGGAAAAGGAGGTATGTGAAGCGGTACGCACTCTTACAGGAGTCGCGCGGACTGGAGCAGATTAAATTGGGAAAAAGAAGAAAGCGCAATATCGCTTGGGAATTAGGGTAAGTGCGAAAAGCGATGGGAAATGTTTGTAAGTGAAATGGTGATGAGTGTATATATATGTATGTGTATGACTTTCCCCTGCTGATTACGTTGGTCGAAAGGCGAGTCCTAACAACAAGATGTTGCAACTAATGGAAGGTATTATGAAATGGAACATGAGGGGTGAAGTGAAAGGTGAGAAACAAATAGTGATTGGAAGTGGACTGACCCTGACTGCGTTACAAATAGTGATTGGAAGAGTTTTAGCATGACGATATCTGGAAAAGCATTTGAGTAAGGATATTGAGAGTAAGGAAATTGACGTATTGGATGGAATTAAGGATAAGAAATATGATCAAGTGAGGCCTCGAGGGAGCCGACAGGCAAGGTAGGAAATCGGTGGGTAGGGTGAGAACGGTAGGTACGTAATCAAGCGAAGTAAACGCGACAAGGAAAATTTCCGTAGGTCCCTAAGGTAGTACTAAAGTAGCGACCACACGCGATTCCGTATGCCATATTTGTACCACGACTTCGATAAAACTACGTCTACTATACCCGGTATTGAATTTAATTATGTTTCTATACTGTTATACACTCTATACGTCCGACTGCGACTACAAACCCGTCGATACATCTCTGTACGATTGACTCCGATCATGAATACATCGACCATACGTCTGCACGTCGACCTCGACTATGAATACATGCGGTATGCGTACGTACACTTAATTACGATTATGGGATTGCTGTTCAATATGTACATGCGTCGGCTCCAATTTTGAATGCTATTTAAAATAATCATCGGAGTATGATTCTACATTGTACTTTCATGCTTCGAATCTGGATATGACTTCGACAGCCGTCCGTTTAATCTTCGATGCGACGAAGATTCGGTTCGCCGTAAATCCGATTTAAGACCCGAACGAGTTCTAGTAAAGATATGTCGAAGAATGACGAGAGGAAGTTAAAAGATGAAGTCACTTATAAGTGTTTTGGTCAAGCTCAAGTATGTGTGCGGAAAAATAGAAACCTCCCGAAGTGCTATGAAGCCCCGTAAGGTCGAGTTGAACATTCGAGGGACGAATGTTCTAAAGGAGGAGGATGTTACCTCGCGTTTTATGCGGTCGGAAAAAATTGGAAACAAGTCGGAATGGTAGGAATTGAGGTTCCAATTGGATTCTACTTAGTGTGCATGTGTGGTTTTAGAGACTAGTGACGTGGAAATATTGGAAAAGTCTAAGGGCAAAATTGGAATGTCGGAAAAATGGTTTCATGAATTGCCAAAAATGTGGGCTAAGGATTTTGGGCTTGAAAATTTCAAAAAAAAAAAAAATTTTAGAAGGCCAAGCCCAACCCATGAAGGGTGGCCGGCCATGGCAACAAAGAAAAGGGCAAAAATTTAATTGTAGTCATGTGACATGGTCACATGATAAGCTAAGAATAAAAGGGGGCAAGACTTGGACATTTTTCTAGAATTTTCAAGACAAGGCAAGAAGGAGAAACAAGAGCAAACCTTAAGGGCCATTCGGCCATGGTAGGGGAGAAACAACCCTCAAATCTTGATTCCAAAATTATTTTCTTGCTATATTCGTACTAATTCAGGTCCCTCTACAACGTGGTGCAATTATTTCGGAAGATAACCCATTGGTTTCGTCGTTTGGATGAATTGGTGAAGTGAAGAAACTTGAAGAAAAAGGTAAGGATTCATCTTTTCTATTTATGTTATGAAGGTTTATTTGTGTTGTGGAATATGTAAATGAGTAGATATATGAAAATATGGAAGTTGGCATGGTGGAAATAAGCATGCAAGTGGCCGTGCATATGTGTTAGTGTATAATGTGATTATGTTGAATTTTTGGTTGTATTCTAGTTATGAATATTATGGAAATTGCATTGGAAATGAAAAGTCGGATGAAGTTGAAGAATTATATGTGGCCGTATGTATGTAAGTTGGTGTAGAAAAATATGAGCTAATGTTAATTAGTAGTTAGTTGTTGTTAGCATGTATTCGATGATATAAATGTAAATTTGGTTGAGGTTGGAATATGGGTGTTTGGCCGTGTGGTATGGTGGTGCTAGGAAGGGGAGTGAATTAATGTTGTTTAATATGTGAGTGGTCTTGTTATGATCCTTGTAAGGTAAATGAAGTTAAAATGATGTAAGTTTGCATTGAAATGGAATGTAGGAACTTATGTCGTGTTTGTATGATTTTATAACATTATGGGAATTAAGGTGTTAAGGTGTGAATTATGGTGATTGTTGATGTTGTTGTTGGGTTGTTGTTGATTGTCTTGAGCCGAGTTGAATCTCGGGGGTGATATATTTATAGGGGAGGTGCTGCCGAAATTTCGGTAGCCAAATAAAACAAAGACTGAAATGTCATCTTGCATGAATAATGCTTGGTAAAGATGACCATTTGCGGATTTACGACGAAACGAGTTGGAGTTTTGGTAAGCGTAAAGGGCAAGAAAGGTATGTAAAGCTCTCCCATTTCTTCTATTGGCACGTCTTAGGTGCATTAGGCTTGACTTTGGACCTCGGGGGCACCTCTACTCCTCGGAATCTACGTCCAAAAATGCCCCTTTTTCATTCGTCGAATTGAACTAAATATTTTGCGAATAGTTGAAAAAAATTGTTTAAACCTCTAAAACTTGTATAAATGCATTCCGATTGTCCTAACATCCTTGTAAGTGATATTATGAGTTTAACATATGTAATTTACGTCCGCCACCTCAATTGACCGAGGTGGGCCCCCTATTTCTGGTTTTACTCTTTTGTATTTACGATTTGACTTCGAGCGCTTATTAAGGAATGTTTTAGAAACCAAAATTATTTTAAATATTCCATTAAGTCCTATGAAATGTTTTGATACGTACTTCGACTGCGAATGTTGCATTACGCGTAACCCTACGTGATGTCCGAAAGGTACGTACTATGACACGTCCGATTTCATTGATGCGATTTGTTATTTGATATGCCTCATCGAGTCTGCGGAAATATAAATGTTATTTTTATTGCATTAGTTTCTCACTACTCCACTCGTGGATGCCAATGTTTCCCCCGAGCCGGGCCGGGATATGTTCTCAGCGTCTTCTCTGCATTGTTCGCCGCGCTCCGGTGTGAGGGGGCGGTATTACACGTACATGGGTTACGGTGTATGATGTGCCATGTACGTATATTCGATATACGATTATGTGATGTGATGTGGTACTTGGTACGTTATGCTTTGTTTCGGAGGATATTCCTATACGAAGTATGATGTGCTTTGGCGCGGGACGAAGGAGCGCCTGCTGTACTGTTCACCGAGTCCCAGCGGGGCCGGCTTTTGCATATGTTTTGCATGCATTACGTATGATTTATGGTACGCATTTTTGATTAGCTATGTCTCGTTCGTTTCCGCACATTCTGTTCGATTTTAGCTTTGTTTATTACATTTTACCTTTACATATTCCGGTACATTTTCCGTACGACCCCGCTCTTCGGGGGCTGCGTTTCGTGCCGCGCAGGTACAGACATTTGATTTGCTGCTTCACCCGCCTAGGTTGTTTGCTCAGCTGGTTGAAGTGCTCCTTTGTCCGGGGCCCGTATTTTGGTATAAAATTTTCTGTTGCATTTGTACATATTCATTCTGGGGTACGACGGGGCCCTGTCCCGTCATATGATTATGTTTTGTTCTGTAGAGGTCTGTAGACATGTGGTGTGGGTTCTGTATATGTTCCGTGAGATTTGCGTACGTTTAGAGTTTATCTATGTTTTGTGACGGCCTTATCGGCCTTCGTGCGACATGCCCACTTGTCCTTGTTGCATTATTATTTCTGTTTATTATTATTATTTTGCTAATTTAGGTTAAGGTACGTACGAGTGCCCAACTAGGGCACGAGTCGCGGCCTACGGAGTTGGGTCGTGACAATATATATCTGTTCACTGCGTCCCGGGCCAGGTTATGTTATCGTGCTCTTCCTCTGCATTGTTCACCGCGTCCCTCATAGGCGGCCGGGCTCTGTTTATGCATATGATATTATGATCTGATGATATGGGGACGGTGGCCAGGATGGCATATGATCTGTCTGTTCACCGCGTCCCGTACTAGAGGGTCGGGTTCTGTTACCGCGTCCCTCACTGGAGGGCCGGGATCTGTTATCAGCATATGCTTATGATGATATATGATCTGTTATGCATAATCTGTGGTCTGAAAATAAGCATTTTGATATTCTGGACACTCTGATGACGATTTTGTAAGTCGGACTTCTGCATCTCTGATTTTGATGAGGCTCTGCCTATTATGCCTCCATACTTCTGATTTTGATTACGAATCTGTCTGATATATCTCTGTACGTACGCTCTGTTCACGAATCTGTCTGGTATACTCCTGTACGTCTGATTCTGATTATGAATCTGTCCGACACAGCTCTGTACGTCTGACTCCGATTACGGGTATGTTCGTTATAGTTCTGTACGTTCGATATTTCGTCCGATATATGACCTCGTCTGAGCATTCTGTACGTTCTGCTCTCCGTCTGACGTGTGACATCACCGGTGCGCTCTGTATTTTCTACACCTCTTCGGACATACGATCTGTAATTGTAAAATAAGCATTTTAATACTCGGTTGACCTACTTACTTTCGTACCTCCTTAGATATATGGGACGGGTATGTATGGATTTGTGTACGAAAATAGCGTACGGCATTTTGACTAATGTACTTATCTTTTAGTCCTGTTTGTTTCAGTTATGGTTACGTTTTTTGTGTTGCATGCCTTACATGCTCAGTACATTTTCCGTACTGACCCCCTGTCTTCGGGGGCTGCGTTTCATGCCGCGCAGGTACTCCCAGATGATTTGAAGTTATTATAGAAGGTGTTCCAGCGGGGATGGCAAGCTCCATTTTCCTGGAGTGCTTCGCCAAGTCAGAGTTTGTTTGTTATGATTTCCGGATGTATGTTAGAGACTTTGCAGACAGCGTCGTGGGTGTTGGTTGTCGGTCTGTAAGCGGCTTCGTCAGCCGATATGTCGGTCCGTGTTATGTATTGAATTTTGTATGATTATAAATTTGTTCGATTTGAAGGCTACGAGAAAGAATATTTCTGAAAAAAAAATTTTGCTATGTATTTTATCCTTATTTGATTTAAAAATTTGGCGTGATTTGTAAGTAAGAGTCGAGGGTTCGCTCGGCCCTAAGTAAGGGTCGGGTGCCCATCACACCCTAAGTAAGATCAGGGTGTGACAAAGTGGTATCAGAGCGAGGCTGTCCGTGGGGTTGTTTGCAAAGTCGTGTCCGGTAGAGTCCTGTTTATGGTGTGAAGCGCGCCACATTTATAAACAGGAGGCTACGGGGCATCTAGGAATTGTTGACCTTCTTTCTGTCATAGATCGTGCGATAGAGCCAAGTCATAGGAGAATGAAATAAGAAATTCCATTGTAAGCCTTACATACGACGGAAGGAGGTAAGTGTGGATATATTTGATCAGTTACCCGAGGCCAAGGCGGTTCCGGATGGCAAGAATGTGATATGAAGTTATATACTCTGTAAGGTATTGATGGCATTCGCAGTGTACGGATTTCGGATAATAAAAATTTGTGAAGGTGATATGGAAGGTTGAAAAGGGCAAAACGGTAATTGCACAAGAAAAGACGTGTTACGAAAGTGCCTCAGAATCTGTGAAACTTTGGCGGCTCCGATTATGTAGTAAAGGGCATATGAGGAAGTGGACGCGATTATATCGGCATTAAAGCACCAAATCCCACCAAAGTTTCGGGGTTAAGCGTGCTCGGTGGGAGCAATTTCATGATGGGTGACCCGCAGGAAGTATGCCAAAATTTTCACAAATGTTGATCCAAGAAACAAATGAGAAATTAGAATGTACAAGATGGTTGGAGACTATAAAAGGAGCCACCTAGCACGCGACAGGCGAGATTAGAGAAGAGACAAGAAGTACGCTACGGCTTTGGAATTTGGATAGGCTTGAACTACGTTTGGAAGTATTTTGTGGATTAGTTGATAATAATTATGCATGTACATATGAAGACGTATGATGCCTCATTTGATTGAATTAGTAAACACGTGTTGTATTAGTATGGAAAGATTGTTGAAAGGTTAAGGAGCCCGCAAAAAGGGGGAGAATATGTTATGTTGGATCTCACAAGAATGAGTATGAAGGAAAAAGGACAATTGTAAGAGGAAATCCTCCCGGGTATCATACTACCCCATTTGAGATCAGTTGAACATTCGAGGACGAATGTTCTAAAAGGAGGATGTTATATCCCGTCTTTTTATGCATTCGGATAATTTGATGGAAAGTTGTGGCAAGTTAAGGGCAAGATCATTTTCAAGAATTATTTTTGTACGAGTTGTTAGAAATATTATTTATGAACATTGGTGGTATGGAAATATTGGGAAAGGCCAAGGGTAAAAAAAGAGAAATTTGCAAAATGGCCAATGGAAATATGTATATATATATTAGGGGCGAATGGTAATATTGAGAAAAGTCGAAAAAAAAAAATTTTAAAGGTTCATGAAAATTCCAAAGAGGCCATATTGGCCATGTGACAAAAAAAGGAAAGGAAAAAGAAAAAAGAATGAAAATGGATGACAAAATAAGTCATCTTTTCTAGAGAAAAATAAGAAATTTCTAGAGAGGGGCATGTGCCCCTCACAACATGGTGTAGGGACTATATATATATATACATAAGCTTATGTGGTAAGACAAAAAAGGATTCATTATTCAAGAGAACAAAAAAAAAAAAAGTTGAGAGAAAAAAGCATGGGGATTCAACCCCATGGAAATTTCAACCAAGGGAAAACTTGTTCCAAAAAATTATTTTCTTGTTGTATTTCTACTAATTGAGGTCCTCTACAACATGACATAATTGTTTCGGAAGATAAGTGGCCGTTGTGGTCGTTTCCGTATTGTGTGTGTGTGTTGTGAAGAAAAAGATTTCAGGCTCTTTATATGTTATGAAGGTTTTGTTTATGTTGTAGTATGGAGAAAAGGATAAAACTTATGAGAATATGGAAGTTTGCATGATGGTGCATATATATGCATATGGTGTGTGGCATTGTGTTGATGGAGAAGGATGATCAAATTTTATTTGTTATGTTAATTGTGTTGTTGTGGCCTTGTAATGTAAATGGAAGGATACTAGTTCAAGTTAGTATGAAAATTTGTTGTCAAGTTGTTCTAGGAAATCTTGTGATTTTATTATAATTTATGTAATTGTGGGAATGGAATTGTTAAGGTGCAAATTGTTGATGATTGTTGATGAACTTGGAAGATGGAAATATGTTATGAATAAGTATGCTAAAGATTAGAAGCTTTGGGATGAATTATGACTTTGATGGGAAGTTTGTATATTTTGTATATCTTGTGAATATTTTATGGAAATGATATGAAATGATTTAGAATGTATTGGAATGATCTTGATTAGTAAATGAATATGAGAATGTTGGTATTGAGTTGGAAATATGAAGTTAGAATGAAAGCTATTACACTATGTTGGAAAGAAACTAGTTATGCTATATTGTGTTTCATAATGATTGTTTGTGTTGTTGGTTGATTTGTTGTCTGATATATTGTTGGCCGAGATAAGTCTCGGGGATGCTATATGTATAGGGAAATCTTGCCGAAATTTCGGTAGAACAAACATGAATTTAAGTTGAACTCTTGGAAGCTACAACTCACAATTGGTAAACATGACCATTTGTAGATTTTGGAGAAAACGGGATTCGAATTTGGAGAAGCTTAAGAAGCGGAAAAGGTATGTAAGGCTTACCCTTTCTTTCTCTTGGCATGTCCTAGATATACTAGGCTTGAATTTGGACCTTGGGGACAACTCTACTCTTCGGAATCCACGTCCGAAATTGCCCCTTTTCTTTCAGTAGAATTGAATTAATTATGTTGCTAATGGTTGGAAAAGTTGTCTAAACACCTAGAACCTGAACTAATGGGACCCGACTACCTTAAAACTATCACGAGTGATATTATGAAATGTAAAATACGTAAATTGGGTACGCCACCTCATTTGACCCGAAGTGGGCCCACAATCCCCGAGATTTAATTGTATTGTTTTATTTGCCTTATTTCCGTAAGATAATTAAGGAAACCTTTGACTATTGTTCCGAATTTGATATAAGAAACGGTAACTCGGATATAAGTATTTCGGTTGGACTATTCGATATAAACGCTTCGGTACGAATGATCCGATTTGAATATTTTGATAAAAGCATTCCGATGTAAATATTTCGACATAAGTGTTCGATATAAGTATTTGAGAATAAATGTTCGATATATATGTATGTTCCGACATAAGTATTCTAATCTAAGTATTCGGAGTATAAGCAATCCGATATGAAAACTCCGATATGAGTATTCGATACGGGTGTCTGACCGTAAGTCTTACGTTCTTCATGTACGATCTCGGATCGCTTAAAAGTCCGAAGAGGTTTCGTATTTTAAGATGCTCTAACTTTCCGATACTAACTCGAAAGGACCCGAAACTTGTTCGAATCCTCGATGTCGGTCGGTATACCTATTCATTGAGTCGGATTTATGTGCATGTGGTTTCTCACTACTCTCGCTCGCAAGGCTCAATGTATCTTTCACCGCGCCCGGCCGGGATCGTTATGTTCTTGCGCGTACTCCGTATATGTACGATTCGCGCGTCCGGGCCAGGTTCTGTTATCGTGCTCTTCCTCTGCATTGTTCACCGCGTCCCTCATAGGCGGGCCGGGCTCTGTTTATGCATATGATATTATGATCTGATGATGTGGGGACGGTGGCCAGGATGGCATATGATATGTCTGTTCACCGCGTCCCGTACTAGAGGTCGGGTTACGTTACCGCGTCCCTCGGCTGGAGGTCGGGATCGTTGTCGCATATGCTTATGATGATATATGATCGTTATGCATAATCGTGGTCCGAAAATAAGCATTTTGATATTCGGACACTCGATGACGATTTTGTAAGTCGGACTTCTGCATCTACGATTTTGATGAGGCTCGCCTATTATGCCTCCATGCTTCGATTTTGATTACGAATACGTCTCATATATCTACGTACGTCCGGCTCTATTCACGGATACGTCCGGTATACTTACGTACGTCCGACTACGATTACGAATACGTCACGGACACGGCTACCGTACGTCCGACTCCGATTACGACATCATGTTCGACATAGTTCGCTACGTTCGATAGTTCGTCCGATATATGACCTCGTCTTAGCATTCGTACGTTCGATATTTCCGTCCGACGTGTGACATCACCGGTGCGCTGTATTTTCTGTACCTCTTCGGACATGCGATCCGTAATTGTAAAATAAGCATTTTGGTACTACGGGCCGACCTACTTACTTTCCGTACTCCTTCGATATATGGGACGGTATGTCGGATTTGTGTACGAAAATAGGCGTCGGCATTTTGACTAATGTACTTATCTTTTAGTCTGTTTGTTTGATTATGGTTCATTTTCTGTATTGCATGCCTTACATGCTCGATACATTTTCCGTCCGACCCCTTTCTTCGGGGGCCGCGTTTCATGCCACGCAGGTACTCCCGGCAGCCGAAGTTATTATAGAAGGTGTTCCGACGGGGATGGCAAGCTCCATTTTCGGATGTTCCGAGTCGGAGTTTGTCGCACATGATTTCCGGATCGTGTTAGAGACTTTGCGACAGCGTTGTGGGTGTTGGTTGTCGGTCTGTAAGCGGCTTCGTCGGCAGATAGTCGGTCCGTGTTATGTAGTGAATTTTGTATAATTATAGATTTGTTCGATTTAAAGGCTACGAGAAAGAATATTTACGAAAAAATTTTGCTATATATTCTATCTTATTTGATTTAAAAAATTTGGCATGATTACGTATGCGAAGAGTCTGAGGGTTCACTCGGCCCTAAATAAGGGTCGGGTGCCCATCACACCCTAGTAAGATCGGGGTGTGACATGTTTAATGGCTCAAATTGATATTGTGATTGTTGCGGACTGATTTGGAGATTTTTGTACATTTAATGTAAATTATATATTGATGAGAATAGCATTGTAGAATGTGAATGTTGGATGCAAATCATGATTTGAAAATGATGATTATAAATTCTGTTTTCGATTTGAAGGCAAATTGGAGAAAATTTTGGAATATGTTGTATGAAAGAATGTCCTTAAATATTTTTGGTATGGGTTTTTGTATGTGAATGTATAAGCGTCGATCTTGACTTTGTATGCGTCGAATTCTTGAATTTATGTAAGTTGTTGAATAATGGAAAATAAAGCTATTGTTGTTGAATTGCTTTCCGGATTGGTTGTTGATGTTCAGGTTGGTTATTGTTGTTGTTGTTGATTGTTTTGGCCGAGTTAAATTCTCGGGGTAGCCTATTTACGGGGGAAATGCGCCCAAATTTCGTAGAATTAAGGGCGAAATTGGAATTTAATGCCCAAAAAGTCTTTAGCTAATGTTTGGCATTTTATGGCTTGTTTATAGATCGTGGGCAGCCCGAATCATAGGTTGGATTTATCTTGAGTTTGGATCATATTGGAGAGCGTTTGAGGTATGTAAAGTAACCTTTCTTTTTGGCATGCCTTAGTTAAAGTAGGCTATGATACGAGCCTCGAGGAAACTCTATTCTCGCAATCCGAGCATGTCTATGAATCGCATTTGTTCCTTGGTATTCTTGTGTTGACATGACAAAACATTGATCCTTATGTTCTTTGAATTCATAAGTTGTAAAGATTACATAAAAGCTGATTTTTGTTTTAAAATTTATTCTTTAGCGATTCCAAAATTTCAAACGCTCATAACTTTCACAGAAAAGCTCGGATTGCTTTGAGATTTTTGTAGGAGGTTGTATGACATAGGATGAGTACGTTTTTCATAGGCGGGCTCAGTTCGGGTCTATACTCATCCGTGGGTCCCGCGACGCCCTTTTATGTGAATTCGATAACTTTTGAAACAAAAAGTAATAATTATTATTCCGATTTCGAATATGACTATTTTACTTATCTTTTGGATTTATGATAATGATTTTATGCATATGATTACTCACTACTCCGCTCGTGCCTACTATGATATCGTTCGCCGGTTCCGGGCCGGTTCGTTGTCGTGCGCATTATGATATATTCGGTGTTATCTTTGTGTTCATGGTTCACCGAGTTCCTCGCTCGAGGGCCGGGTTCCACTTATATTTGGTGTGTGTGTATGGCGATATCGTGTATGATATGTGACGGAGATTCGGAGATTTGAAACTTTTACGGTGTTATCTTGTGTTATGGCGCCATCGACGAGCGGGCGACCATATTTTCCCGTGCCCTATGCATGATTTATATTTTGAAGTAATATTTTGATATTTTGGAAATGCATTTATTTACGTACCTCTATTTCGATTGTGACTCGATTTGTATATTACATTTTTACGCTTTGCATACTCGGTACATATTTCGTGCGACCCCCCTTTCTTCGGGGGCTGCGTTTCATGCCCGCAGGTACAGACGCACAGTTTGGTGATCCACCTGTTTAGGACACCCTCTTCTGCTATTTGGAGTGCTCCTCTCATTCCGGAGCTTATATTTTTGGTATATATATTTGTTCGTGCATTTGTATATATTCGTTCAGGGGTACGGCGGGGCCCTGTCCCGTCATCTGATTCTGTCTGTACGTTTAGGTACGTGGACATGTTTGTGGGTTGTGCCTACTTCCGTACAGTTGTGTTTGTATATGTTGTGTTTTGGCGATTCCATTCGCCGCGGCTGCCTTGTCGGCCCGCATATGTATATATGTTGTTCTGTTGCCCTGTGTGGCCTTTGTTGGTATTTTTCGCGTGCGGGGTTATTTTGGATAGTCATAAAACAAAGGAAACTGCGAAATTTTTCTGGAAATTATATAAATTTGGAACATCGGCCTTGTCGGCTTCACGTTATATACTGGATGTGTTTGATATACTTGGATACGTTTGATATACCTTGTGATATGAATTTGATAGGTGTGTTTGGGTGCCCGAATTCGGGCACTAGTCACGTGATACGGGGTTGGGTCGTGAAAAGTCATCCAATTCCATGTTTGTCCTCGGATGTCCACGGATCGTGTCCCAGTAGAGTCTTGTTTATCGATGTGTTGTGCACCACATTAATGAGGCTACGGGACATTTAGGATGTATCTTTTCTTCGATTTAATCGTGCGATAAAGATGACGGGATGAGTCTTCATTTGCATTTGAACACTTAGAAAAAAAAATCAAAGGAAGGGAAATCCCCGACTTGAATAAGGACCCCCGAATAGTTTTGTCCTTAGCTTATCATAATTAATCCGGATTGTTCCAATGTACAAAAATATGGGTTCTAACATCCGCGACCCCCGCCCGAAGAGGACCCCCTCGAATGTTCGGATTTGACTCGGTTGGGGCGGGGGGCAAACAATTTGGGAGCAAGTTTCGAGGCTTGCCGGTCGCCCATTTTCTACCTCCGAGTTCTTCGACTTCCTCGGGGAGACCAATTTATCCTAGCCCTTATCGGCGGCCGTCCGGTTGAACCGGGAGTCGGCGGATTTCTATATCCTCGGATTCGGACGATGTGGGGGATGACGATAGTGCGCCCCTCGCCCCGAGTTTCGGGTTGGAGCCCGTTTCGTCTACGGTATATGAGTACTTATTGGAAATTGTTCTATATATGTGTATTCGTTGAATGATTCATGATTTAATAGCGTGAGCGAAAAATTTAAGGATGCCGATATATCGAGTATTCATAAATTAAGGTGATTAAGGTATGTTTACCATTATAGTGAATGAGGCCCCGCCCGAGGACGGAAGGTAATCATATTCGTAAGCGAAAGGTGAATGACGGGGGATCGAGAAGGGGCCGGTAATTGTGTCGTGGGGACTTTGAAAAGCGGCCTCAAGACTTCGAATTTACTCCCGGAGGTTCGGCACGGGGTCATGCGGTGACGTGGAGCTCCGATGGCGCGACTAATATTAAAGCACCGTATTTCATCGGAATTGGACGAGGTTAAGCGTCTTTGAGTGAGAGTGTTTGGGATGGGTGACCCACGGAGAAGTTTTTCGCGCCACGGAAAATCTGCGTGCGAAAGAGGCAAATCGAGGGCCATCGTTAGATGAGGACGTCCAGTGGTTAGGGGTGGTAAGTTCGGCTCGAACCGGATCGGTCGGTGGTTCATCTTCGTCCTCGGTAGCTATGCGCCTGCGGGCGAGGTACCGGCGGGCCGAGCGGGGGTCGTGGTGGGTTCGGTTCTAGCGGTCCTTCGAACCGCATATATGCTTTGCCGGCCCGACGGGACCAGGAGGCGTCGCCTAATGTCGTCACAGGTATATTACTGGTTTTCTCTCGAGATGTGTATGCATTGATTGATCCTGGTTCTACATTATCATATATTTCTCCCCTCGTTGCTAATAAAATTGGGATAGAATCGGAGTCGATAGAGCCTTTTGAGGTAGCTACACCAGTAGGGGATTCTGTTATAGCCCGGTCGATTTATAGAGATTGTTCGGTGATTATCTGTGTGTCTTTGTACTAAGGCCGATGTGTAGAGTTAGATATGACTAAGTTCGACGTGATTATGGGTATGGATTGGCTAGCTTCTTGTTATGCTAATGTTGATTGTCAAAAGAAGATAGTCGTTTCCGGTTTCCGGGGGGAGCCGGTTATAGAATGGGCGAGTAATACGGCATCGCCGAGGGGTAAGTTTATTTCATACCTCGAGGCAAGAAAAATGATCGAAGGGGTATATTTATCATCGGTCCGTGTTCATGATTTAGAGGCGAGAGGCACCGACTCTTCGGTCGGTCCCGAGTGGTTAATGAATTTGTAGATGTTTCCCGGATGAGCTTCCCGGTCTTCCCCCGAGCGGGAGATAGAGTTTGCTATTGATTTGTTGCCGGATACTCGGCCCTATCTCTATCCCTCCGTACGAATGGCACTGCGAATTGAAAGAATTGAAAGAGCGGTGAGAGATTTATTGGAGAAGGGTTTCATTCGGCCCGAGTACATCACCACAGGGAGCTTCGGTATTATTTGTGAGAAAGAAGGATGGATCGCTGCGGATGTGCATTGATTACGGCGGTGAATAAGGTAACCATCAAGAATAAATATCCCTCCCCGGGATTGATGATTTGTTTGATCGGTTGCGGGGTGTTAGTGTTTCTCGAAGATAGACCTACGGTCGGGCTATCATCGGATGTACGGGTACGAGAGGCGGATATTCCCGAACGGCATTCGGGACCCGATATGGGCACTATGAATTGAGTGATGTCTTTTGGGTGACAAATGCCCCCGCAGTATTTATGGACTTGATGAATCGGGTATTCAGACCGTTCTTGGATATGTTTGTGATCGTATTTATCGATGATATTCTGGTTTATTCTCGGTCAGAAGCAGAGCATGCAGACCATTTGAGGACGGTACTTGGCACACTTCGGCACCAGAGATTATATGCTAAATTTTCTAAATGTGAATTCTGGTTATCTTCAGTGGCATTTCTGGGACATATTATTGGGGCTGATGGCGTCCGGGTGGATACCCCGGAAGATTGAGGCCGTAAAGAATTGGCCTCGACCTACGACGCCGGCCCGAGGTGCGTAGCTTTCGGGATTGGCCGGTTATTACGGAGATTTCGTGAGAAATTTGCTTCGATTTCGGCGCCTTTGACAAAGTGACTCGGAAGGGAGCTAAGTTTCGGTGGTCCGATGCTTGCGAGCGTAGCTTCCGATTCTTTGAAAGAGAAGTTGACTACGGCTCCGGTCCACGACTCTTCCCGAGGGTCCGGATGGGTATGTGATTTATTGTGATGCCTCGGGTATTGGTTTGGGGTGTGTGTTGATGCGGCACGGCGGGGTGATAGCTTATGCTTCCGGCGGCTCGAAAACATGAAAAGAATTATCCTACTCACGATTTGGAGCTGGCCGCGGTTATTCATGCTTTGAAGATGTGGAGACATTACTTATATGGGGTTCACGTTGATATTTATACAGATCATAAGAGCCTCCAGTACATCTTTAAGCAGAAGGAGGAGTGAACTTGCGACGGAGGAGGTGGTTAGAGTTGTTAAAAGATTATGATGTTGATATTCTCTACCATCGGGGAAAGCTAATGTTGTGGCGGATGCACTTAGTCGCAAGTCTATGGGTAGCCTAGCGGACGTGCCATCGAGAGAGGAAAGAAATGGTTCGCGATATTCATCGGTTGGCTAGTCTTGGAGTTCGCTTGGGCGGTTGGAGATGTTGGGGTTTTGTTCGAGGTATTGCGAGTCCTCTATTACGAGAAGATATTAAGCGGCATCGGTATGAGGATCGGTTCGGTACGGTACGAGAGATGCGGCCCGGCACGGAGAAGACTCCGTTTGAGATTTCACGATGGAGTGTTATTTCACGGGGGCGGATTGTGTGTACCGACGTTGCGGGGTTGCGGCGACGAGGTTATGGGCGAGGCACATTATGCCCGATATTCGTTCACCCGGGGTCGACGAAGATGTACCATGATCTCGGATGTTTATATTGGTGGGATGGTATGAAAAGAGATATAGCGAGTTCGTCGCTCGGTGTCCGAATTGCCGGCGGGTTAAGATTGAGCACCGAAGCCGGTGGGCTATTGCGGGAGAGATGGAGATACCGTCGTGGAAGTGGGAGATCATTAATATGGATTTTATTACAGGTTTACCTCGCACTCCACGGAGGTATGATTCCATTTGGGTTATTGTTGATCGGTTGACAAAATCAGCCCATTTTCTTCCGGTCCGGACTACCTACTCGGCTGAGGATTATGCCGAGCTTTATATTAGGAAGATTGTGCGACTTCATGGAGTTCCTTATCTATTATCTCCGACGGAGGTGCCCGGTTCACGGCTAATTTCGGGAGATCCTTTCGGGAGGGATTGGGGACGCAGGTGAGTCTCAGTACAGCATTCTATCCCCAGTCTGACGGACAGGCCGAGCGCACTATTCAGACATTGGAAGATATGTTGCGAGCCTGTGTTATTGATTTCAGAGGTAGCTAGGAGGATCATTTGCCACTCGTTGAATTTGCTTATAATAACAGCTACCACTCCAGTATTCAAATGGCACCTTATGAGGCATTGTATGGCAGAAAGTGTAGGTCACCGATCGGTTGGTTTGATGTTGGGGAGGCGGGTTTGATTGGCCCGGATGTGGTCCGGCGGGCCGTGGATAAGGTGAAACTTATTCGAGAGAGATTATTGGCGACCCGAGTCGACGAGAAATCATATGCGGATAATCGTCGTCGACCTTTGGAGTTTCGGATTGGGTGATTGGGTTTTCTGAAAGTGTCACCTATGAAAGGTGTTATGAGATTCGGCAAGAAAGGGAAGCTCGGTCCGAGATATATTGGACCTTGCAGTTGTTCGTAAAATAGGCAAGGTTGCCTATGAGTTAGATCTGCGGTGATTTGGGAGCGGTACACCCGGTATTTCATGTTTCTATGCTTCGTAAATGTATTGGTGACCCTCGAGAGTTTTCCTGTAGATGATATTCGAGGTCACGAGAGGAGTTATCTTATGAGGAGCGAGCCTATAGCCATATTGGATCGTCGGGTAAAAAGGTTGCGGAACAAAGATATGGCTTCGTTAAAAAGTCTTTGTGGCGGAATAATAATCGAGAGGAAGTGACTGGGAAGGCGAGGAGCAAATGAAGAAGAAGTATCCTCATTTATTTTCGAGCCTACGGGTAATCAATCTCTATTTGACTATGTGGTTTGATAAATAAATTGTTCATCAATGAATGTATTGTTGAGAAAGTTGAAAAGAAACTCCCCCAAATTGTTTGTATGACCCGTAAGGTAAATCTAACATTCGAGGACGAATGTTTTTAAGGGGGGAGGATGTTAGAACCCGTATTTTTGTACATTGGAACAATTCGGATTAATTATGATAAGTTAAGGACAAAACTATTTTGGGATACAAAGTCGGGGATTGTTGACCTTTGATTTTTTTTTAGACATAAGTTGTTCATGAATTTGTTGGTATGGAATAATCAGGAGAATTTGGGACCAAAAGTGATAAAATTGGAAGTTGGAAAATCATCCAATTCCATGGTGTGGCGGTGTATAGTGGGAGAGGGACCCCACACAATTTTTGTGTCATCTTTTAATTGGAACAACACATTAATGTGGGCCAAGGGACAATTGTACACTTCATTTAAGTGATAAAAGATGACTTCTAGTCTTCATTTCATTTTAACACTTAGAAAAAAAACAAAAAGTTGAAAACCTCACAAGCTTGAGGCTCTCGGCTAGGAACAAGGAAAAATCAACCCCATTTCTTGTCCTCCAAAATTATTATTCCATTGATGTAAACCCATTATATTGAGGTCCCTAAGTAGCGTGGAAGCATCGTTGGAGCGATCAACCCATTATTTTTCATCTTTTGGAAACCCTAGGCTATTGGAAAGTTGAAGAGAAAAGGTAAGATTTGATTATGTTTTGTGTTATAAAGGTTGTATGCTTGTTGTAGTATGTTATAATGGATGAAAAATCATGAAATATGGAATGTTGGAAGTGAGTTGTGTGTGTGGTGTTTAGCCGTGTAGTGGTGTGTGTGTGTGTTGTGTTGTGTTGAAACTATGAATTAATGCCTAGTTAGTTTATTATGATCATTGTAAGGTGAAGAACGATTGAGAATCATCCATATATGTATATGTGTAGTGTTGGTTGAAATGGGTCATATTATATGACAATGAACGAATGATATCGCTTAATGTTTTAGTCGTCGTCGTTATGAATTCTATGTTGGAAATGAATGTTTATGACTCAAATTGATGTTGTGATTGTTGCGGACTGATTTGGAGATTTTTGTACATTTAATGTAATTTGTATATTGATGAAAATAGCATTGTTAGAATGTGAATTGTGGATACAAATCATGATTTGAAAATGAAGAAAAAGTTAAGTGGGGTCTCGGGTTAGGGGCTGTTTTCGGCCAAATTGGAGAAAAATTTGGATTGTTGGAAATGTTGTATGAATTGCTTAGAATGTCTTTAAATATTGTTGGTATGGGTTCGGGTTAGTATGTGAATGTATAAGCGTCGATATTGGCTTGAAGGTAAGTCGTCGATCGAATTGAATTTATGTAAGTTGTTGAATGATGGAAAAGAGAGCTATTGTTGTTGTATTGCTTTCGGATTGGTTGTTGATGTTGCTAGGTTGGTTATTGTTGTTGTTGTTGATTGTTTTGGCCGAGTTAAATTCTCGGGGTAGCCTATTTACAGGGGAAATGCTGCCCAAATTTCTGTAGAATTAAGGGCGAATTTGGAATTTAATGCCCAAAAAGTCTTTAGCTAATGTTTGGCATTTTATGGCTTGTTTATAGATCGTGGGCAGCCCGAATCATAGGTTGGATTTAGCTTGAGTTTGGATCATTTTGGAGAGCGTTTGAGGTATGTAAAGTAACCTTTCTTTTTGGCATGCCTTAGTTAAAGTAGGCTATGATACGAGCCTCGAGGAAACTCTACTCTCGCAATCCGAGCATGTTATGAATCGCATTTGTTCCTTGGCATTCTTATGTCGACATGACTAAACATTGATCCTTATGTTCTTGGAATTCATAATTTGTAAAGATTTCATGAAAGCTGATTTTTGTTTTAAAGTTTATTCTTTAGCGATTCCAAAAGTTCAATCGCTCATAACTTTCTCCGAAAAGCTCGGATTGCTTTGAAATTTTCGTAGAAGTTTGTATGATATAGAATGAGTATGTTTTTCATAGGCGGGTTCAGTTCGGGTCTATACTCGTCCGTGGGTCCCGCGACGCCCTTTTATGTGAATTCGATAACTTTTGAAACAAAAAGTAATAATTATTATTCCGATTTTGAATATGAATATTTTACTTATCTTTTGGATTTATGATAATGATTTTATGCATATGATTACTCCGCTCATTCCTACTATGATATCGTTCGCCGGTTCCGGGCCGGTTCTGTTGTCGTGCGCATTATGATGTATTCCGGTGTTATGCTGTGTTCATGGTTCACCGAGTTCCTCGCTCGAGGGCCGGGTTCCACTTATATTTGGTGTGATCTTGTGTATGGCGATATCTTGTGTATGATATGTGACGGAGATTCGGAGATTTGAAACTTTACGGTGTTATGCTGTGTTATGGCGCCATCGACAGGCGGGCGACCATATTTTCTGTGCCCTATGCATGATTTATATTTTGAAGTAATATTTTGATATTTTGGAAATGCATTTACTTTACGTACCTCTATTTCGATTGTGACTCGATTTGTATATTACGTTTTACGCTTTGTATACTCGGTACATATTTCGTGCGGCCCCCCCTTTCTTCGGGAAATTTGCGTTTCATGCCCGCGGTACGGACGCACGGTTGGTGATCCACTGTTTAGGACACCCTCTTGCTATTTGGAGTGCTCCTCTCATTCGGAGCTTATATTTTTGGTATATATTCGTTCGTTGCATTGTACATATTTGTTCAGGGGTACGGCGGGGCCCTGTCCCGTCATATGATTCTGTCTGTCTGTTTAGAGGTCTGTGGACATGTTTTGTGGGTTGTGCCTACTTCCGTACAGTTGTGTTTGTATATGTTGTGTTTGGGCAACTCTATTCGCCGCGGCAGCCTTGTCGGCTTTGCATATGTATATATGTTGCTCTGTTGGCCCTGTGTGGCCTTTGTTGGTATTTTCTGCGTGCAGGGTTATTTTGGATAGTCAGTAAAACAAAGGAAACTTTGCCGAAATTTTTCTGGAAATTATATAAATTTGGAACACAGCCTTGTCGGCTTCTGTTATATACTTGGATGCGTTTGATATACCTTGTGATAGCGTTTGATAGGTGTGTTTGGGTGCCCAGATCGGGCACTAGTCACGGCCTACGGGGTTGGGTCGTGACAGCCATTTTCCGTTTTTGTTTGAATGCGCAAGTCGCTTATAAATATTATTGTCATGGAATATTAAGGGCAAACTTGGAAATTGGAAATTATTATTAGTTCATGACTTCTTGAAGAAGCATTGTGGCCGTGGGCCCCATTTACATTTTGGTCAATTGTAGCAAGCCATGTAATGGAACATGTGTTCATCTTATATTTTGTAAGGGCCAAATATATATATGGACAAAGATGACAAGGCAAGCAAGACAATTAGTCATCTTTGATGACTTAAAGAAAATTCTAGAAAATTGGAGAAAAAAAAAGGAAAAAAAAGAAGAAGAGAAAAGAGGGGGCATAACCGGCCACATCTATATATATATATATATGTGGACATGTGATGAAAAAAAAACAAGACAAGTATTCATCTTTTATTACTCTAGAAACATGAAGAAAGATGGAGAAAAAAAAAAGAAGAGCAAACGTCTAAGAGGGGCTGGCTCATAAAGTTGATCATGAAAATTGTTTTCTTCAAGATTTCATACCAATTGGAAGGTCCTCGTCAACGTGGAAGGGTTGTTGGAGCAAGAATAACATCGGTTTGTGCAATTGGCAAGCCTAGCCGAGAGGAAAAGTTGACGAGAAAAGGTGAGGTTTAATCTTCTTTATGTGTTTATGGATGATTGGTACATGTTTTGATATGTAGAAATGAAGGAAACCATGAAATTATATTGGTTGAAGTTGTAGCCGTGTGGTGTGTGTTTGGCCGTGTGTATGTAAAGTTGTGTTGGAGTGATGAATTAATTGTTTTCAACATGTTTGTGTGTTGTTGTAATGTGTAGAAAATGAATGAAACTCATGGAATGATGTATGTTGAGGAATGGCCGTGTAGGGCTTTGTTTTTGTCACGACCCAACCCCGTAGGCCGTGACTAGTGCCCGAGCTGGGCATTCAAACACATTCATTAATCCGATTCACAAACAGATAGCTTACGCGTATACAAATATCAGACGCTGTCTCAAATGCAACCATATATATATCAGAAGCCGGAAAGGCTATCAAATGGCACGTCGGCCCAAAACATATACACAAGCAAGCCGACAAGGCTGCTACGGCGAATAGGATCGCCCAGAACATATAACATACAAACACACGTGGGTTAGGCCTAACCCACATATATGTCTACAGACCTCTAAACAGACCAACAGAATCATATGACGGGACAGGGCCCCGCCGTACCCCTGACAAACTCATACATATACAACGGACGAGTATATACCAAAATGTGGGCTCCGAAATAAAGGGAGCACTCCAACTGCAGAATGGGTGTCCTATACCGGCGGATCGTCGAATTGTACGTCCGTACCTGCGGGCATGAAACGCAGCCCCCCGAAGAAAGGGGTCAGTATGGAATATGTACTGAGTATGCAAAGCAGAAATATACAATAATCAAATCTGAGTCATAATCGAAACGGAAGTACAGAAAGTAAATACACATCCAAAAATACCAAAATGTTTATTTATTATAATATTTTTCTCAAGAAAACAAATTGTGTATAGGACTCAGTACCACACCACATACCGCGGTCAAAATCCAGCGGCACTATCATATCACATAACATACCGCGGCCAAATACCTAGCGGCAATATCACAGAACATACCGTAGCCAAATACCCAGCGGCAATACCACATATACACATACCGCGGTCAAATACCCAGCGGCAATATCCATATACACATACCGCGGCCAAATACCCAGCGGCAATATCACATAACGGCATACAAATCATTATTACAAACCCAATAGAATAACCAAAGCGAACTATTATATCCAAACCAAGACAATAGCCAAATCAAATTTCCTCTGAATATCACTCGGGAACATTTCAGACCAATCTTCAGAATCCATAGTCACGTACCGGAATCATAGGTATACGAATCATTATTTCAGACTCAACAGACAAATATATAATCATACTCGGGGGTCGGTAGTCATATTAAGTTCTTTTAAAGAGCCATCGAGAATCATACGAGAAGAAGATCACGGGACCCACGGACGAGCGTCAACCCAATGGCCGGGCCCGCCTACGAAAGCCATAGTCATCACAAGTTATCGAACCATGATTACAAACTCGAAAGATAAATAACCTGATCGTACTTGAAATCGGAATAAAAACCAAATCGAATTCTTTCAAAAGTCGTCCGAATTATAAAAGAAGAGTCGCGGGACCCACGGACGGGTGTCGACCCGAGTCGGGCCCGCCTATGAAAAACATACTCATCATACACCATACCATCACCTACGAGCATATCGAGGCAATCCGAGCCTTTCTGTGAAAGATACGGGCGTTCGTAGTTACGAAATTCTTTAAAAGCTAAACTTTTTATGCAAAATTTGAAAATCATTTATTCCAAAGGCATAAGGGCCAATATTTCATCATATCAAACATACGAATTCCAAGAAACAAATAAGAGTCATAAACATGCTCGGATTGCGAGAATAGGATTTCCTCGAGGCTCGTGTCATAGCCTATTCGTAACTAAGGCATGCCAAAAGAAGAAACGGTTGCGCTTTACATACCTCAAACGTTCTCCAAGCTACTCCAAACTCAAACTAGCATCAACCTACGCCTCGGGCTCTCAAGGTCTACAAGTATGTCATAATATGCCAAACATTAGCCATAGGCATTTAGGCATTAAATTCCAAACTAACACTTAATTCTACAGAAATTTGGGCAGCATTTCCCCTGTAAATAGGCCAACCCCGAGAATTTAACTCGGCCAAATCAACAACAACAACAACAACCAACCTAGCAACATCAATAATCAATCCGAAAGGCAATATAACAATAGTAACCCTCTTTTACATCATTCAACAACATTCATAATATTCAATTCAACGGCTTACCTTCAAGCCAACATCAACGCTCATACATTCCAAAACTAACCCGAACCCATACCAACAATATTCAAAGACATTCCAAGCAATTCATACAACATTTCAAACAATCCAACAATTTCTCCAAGTCACCCGAAACCAATCCCCAACCCGAGAATACAACTATAACACCTCCCTTACTTCCAAATCATGATTTGTATCAACAATCCACATTCTAACAATGTCATTCCTATAAATATACAAATTACATTAAATACACAATAATCTCCAATTCAGCCCACAACATTTACGACATCAATCTTGAGTCATTAAAAGCTCATTTCCAACATAGAATTCATTACGACAACCACTAAAACACTAAGCGACATTAGTGCGTTCTTTGTCATACACCATGACCATTTTCGGCCAACACACAACATATATACATATTGATGATTCTCATTCATTCCTTCACTCTACAACAATCACAACATACTAACTAGACATTAATTCATTGCTTCAACACAACACAACACACACACACTTACACGGCTAAATCTCACACACATGGCCTCAACTCCAACATACTATATTTCATGATTTTCATCCATTTCAACATACTAAAACATGCATACAACCTTCATAACACATAAACAAGATCAATTCTTACCTTTCTTCCTTCAACTTCACAATAGGCTAGGGTTTGCAATTGGCACAACGACTTGTTGGATGACCCGAACAACACTTCCACGCTACTTAGGGACCTCAAAATAGTGGATTAGCACCAAGGAATTAATTTTGGGATGGCTAGAAATGGGACCTCAATTTTTGGTCTCTTGGCCGAGAGCCTTGTGCTCTTCACTTCTTGGTTCCCTTTTTTTTTCTAAGTGTTAGATGATAAATAATGAGCTAGTAGTCATCTTTTGCATACTAGTTATACTTATACATGTGTCCATGGCCCACACACATGTGTTGGAGCAATTAAAATTGTCCACAAGTTGTGTGGGCCCTCTTCAAGTCACACGGCCAACATGGCATTTTTTTGCATGATTTCCAACTTTCACAAATTCCATTTTTGGTCCCAAATTTTCCTAATTGTTCCATACCAACAAATTCATGAACAACTTATGTCTCAAAATAAAATCGAAGGTCACAAGTCCCGACTTTGTATCCCAGAATGGTTTTGTCCCTGACTTTCCATAGTTAATCCGGATTGTCCCAATGCACAAAATACGGGATATAACATGTTTGGTATGTAAGAAATGAATTAATGTTATCTAGTATTTTGATTGTCGTCGTTATGAATTTCATGATGTAGAATGAAGGTTAATGATCCAAGTTGAAGTTAAAAACCGTGTGGGCTGATTTGGAGTTAATGTGATTTTATTATAGTTTCTTGGATTTGTAGGGATAATGTTGTCAATGTATGAGTTGTTGGTGTAGTTGATGAATTTGGAAGGAAGAAATGTATTGTTGATTGTTTTCTTGCTTTTGGAGGGGTTCGGGTGGCAAATGTCACGACCCAGCTCCGTGGGCCGCGACTGATGTCCTACTTGGACACCCCAAACAGACGTACAGACTAACTCGTTATATTTTTATCTAACTCAAACTTTCATATTAATGATCTCAAACAGATTAAAAAGCAAATATTATCTTAAGCGGTCGCGCGTGCAAAAATTATCATATCATAATCATATGGGGCGGCGGAATACACATCGCCGAATATATATACATATACAAACATACAGGCCATTTAGGCCACATCCAAATCTGATAGACTGGCGGAATATACATCGCCAGATACATACACGTATACGGACAAATGGGCCGTTTTGGCCATAGCGACAAACGGGACCGCGTAAGACACGGATCGTAAACAAACGAACACACATATGACCCATGACCCACATATATGACTACGGGCCTCTACAAATCAAAACGAGAACATATGACGGGACGGGGGCCCCGCCGTACCCCAAATAATCAAATATACAAAAGCATAAACATCGCGAGAAGATAGGTACCAACATATGGGCTCCGGACCAAAAGGAGCACTGCGTAACGACGGGAGAATGTGTGGCCTACGCGGCGGATCACGAACCTCGTACTGCGGGCATGAAACGCAGCCCCCGAAGAAAGGGGGTCAGTACGAGAGAGGTACTGAGTATGTAAAGCATAGAGTACAGAAATCCAAACCATAACTGAAGTGAAGGGTACAGAGAGAGAATACCAGATCAATATATACCAAACCTGTACTGAAGACATGTGTACATAATGCAAACAGAGATCATGCATAAGGCTCAGGAACGTGGTCACCACTCCGACGCTGGTGCCACACACAGCATACTCCAGAAGGTTTCAAATCTCCGTACACCCTGAACACAACATATCATATCATCAAACATATCATATCATCGGACATATTATAAGCCATATCACACAGATAACTCGATAAACGTTATCCGGCCCTATGGCGAGGTCTCCGGAACCGTAACACAGCATACTGCCGAATTTATTATAGTGCGCACGATCACAAACCGGCCCGGGAACCGGCGATCGATATCATAGTAATAGGCACGAGCAGAGTAGTGCGGAAACCATATGCATATACACCATTAAATCCCATGACTCGACCAATAAATACACATATATATCTATTGAGTTCGAAGGTTCAAAATAAGTATCGAGTCCGTCGAATTAGTATACAAAAGATATGAGCCTTTAAATTTATAAAACTTTCGAAAAATACTTCATAAACCATTTTCTGAAAATTTAGTATGGTTCACATATAGGAGCTTTCAAATAACTTAGGGAGCAAATCAAACGGAGCCTTAAATCCATAGGCAAAGGTCCCCTCTTTATATCATACCAAGGTGGATTGAGTAAGACAACGAAGGAAGTCTCGGGACTAGTGGGCCCACCTCGGGTCAAGTCGAGGTGGCGGACATAAATTACGAACATTAGACTCTATGGAGTCATCCATGTAAGTTTCAAAACGATTCTATCACGTTTGTACAAAATGTGGATGTTTGAATAGTTTTCCAACAAAACATAAGAATTATAATTCAATTACTTTGAATGAATAGTACCTAAAATCAGACTCGGATTTCTATGAACAGAATTGCCCCCAAGGCTCAAATCTCAATCTAGTATATCTAAGACATGCCAAAAGAAGAAGAGGGATAGCTTTACATACCTTTTTCACTTCTTACGCTCGCCCAAACTCAAATCCCGTTTGCTTTAAAATCTACAATTGGTCATAGTTGCCAAATATAAGTTTCAAGCTTTTATGCATTCAAACTTAAATCCATATTTGTCTACCGAAATTTCGGCAAAGCATTTCCCTATAAATTCAACATCCCCGAGACTTAGCTCGGCTATAATATCAACAACAACAACCACAACAATAACAACAATCATCAAAATCACAACAAAACGCATTCTAACATAATTTTCCCTTCCTTTCCACATAATGTAACTCTTTCATTCCAACTTCACACCATCCAACTAATATCAACATTTTTTTCCACATTCATTAACTAACTCAAGATTACTTAAATATATTCAATAACATTTCAAGCAACACTCAAGGATTCAAGCAATTCCGCCAATTCCATATTCTATCCAAAACTTCAACAAATGCGACGAAACTACCAAATCACCTTGTTTTCTTCCAAGTTCATTAACAACAACCATAATTCACATTTAGAAACTTACTTTCATAGTTATATAAAAATTATATAAAAATCACATAATTTCCCATAACTACCTCCAACCAATTTCAATGCCAACTCAAGCCATTTAGTCTCCATTTACATCATAATGATCACAACAATACAACTAACATATTAAACAAAATTAATTCATTTCCATTTCTTTCTCTCTACACCACACGGCCATACTCCATAATTCTAACCACAACCAAATTCATTCAACTTTCATTTCCAATATAAATTCCACCATAGCCACAACTACAATACAACATAAAATGTAACTCATCCTAACTATACAACATAGCACATATACGGCCACATGCACGCATGCACACCCACTTTGCAAACTCCCATATTTCTATATATTCTACTCATTCCCATATACTACAACACAAACAAACCTTCATAACATAAATAAAAGGGATGAATTCTTACCTTTTTCCTTCCAACTTCTTCACTTAGCTCAAGTGTTGAATTGATGAAACAAGGACTCAATCTTCCAAAACAACTACGCCAAGTTGTAAAGGGACCTTGAATTAGTATGAATACCACAAGAAAATAATTTTGGAAGCAAGATTCTCAAGGGGTGAAATGGGAGGAGCATGGCCGAATGGCCTTCTCCTCTTGTTCTTGTTTCTTTTGTTTTCTCCTTCTATTCTTTCTCTCTTGAAACTTCTATTACTTGAGGCCAATTTAAACACATGGAAATTATTAAGGGACTATGGGTTGGGCTAGCCATATGGCCGGCCACCCATGCCCCTTTTGGGCCTCATTCTTTTTTTTTTTTTTTTTTCATTTCCAAGCCCAATTACTTAGTCTACATTTTTAATAATTCATGAAACCAATTCCAAAATTCCAATTTCGCCCTTAGCCTTCCCCGACGCTTCCGCGTCCACACTTCTCATAAGCAACAACATGTATCAAATAGAATCAAAATATGGCCTTATTCCTTATAAGTCACAATTATTCCAAATTTTCCGAATATGTGAAAATACGGGATATAACATTCTCCCCCCCTTTAGAACATTCGTCCTCGAATGTTAAATTAGCCTTATAGGGTCTCACAAACATGGCGGGGGAGTTTCTCTGTATGAGTAGCACACATAAATCTTTTATCAATCAATATGACAGATTTAGAAATTCAGATTACCTGTAAATATAGGAAACAAGCGAGGATACCTCCTCTCCATTTCGTCCTTTGCTTCCCAGGTCGTTTCTTCTCTATTATTGTTTCGCCATAAGACCTTAACAGAGGGTATGCAACCTCCTCACCTGACAATTCAGAATGGCTACAGGTTGCTTCTCATAAGACATTTCCTCCGTCATCTAAATGTCATCTACTGGAAACATTCCAGGAGGATCACCAACACATTTTCTGAACGTGGATACACGGAATACCGGATGTACTGCCTCCGGATCAGATGGTAAGTCTAGCCCATAGGCGACCTCGCCTACCTTCCAAATAATCTGATACGGTCCGATATACCGCGGACTGAGTCCACTCTTTTTACCGAATCCCATCATACACTTCATAAGTGACACCTTCAGAAATAGCCAGTCATCAATCTGGAATTCTGACGGTTGGCGTCGTTTATCTGTATATGATTCCTGTCGACTCTGAGCAGTCAACAACCATCCCCGAGTGAGCTTTTATCTTACTAACTGCTTGCTGAACTATACCTGGTCCGATCAACTTTGTTTCACCCATATCGAACCCATCAATCGGAGATCTGCATTTTTCTATCATATAAGGTCTCGTATTCGTATGGTGTCATCTGAATGTTGGGACGATAACTATTATTATTATAGGCAAATTCAGTTAACGGTAAATGATCACCTCCACTATCCTTGAAGTCAATAACATAGACCCGTGGCATATCTTCTCAGTGTCTAAATAGTACGCTCGGCCTGTCCGTCGGACCGAGGATAACATACTGTGCTATACTCATGTTACATCCCGTATTTTGAACGACGGGACGATTCGGGTTAACTATGAAAAGTTAGGGTTAAGACCATTCCGGGGTGCGAAGTCGGGACGTGTGACCTTCGATTTTGTCGTGTGACCTAAGTGTGTATGACGTTATTGGTATGGAATCATCAAAGAAACTTCGGGACCAAAAGTGGAAATTGTGGAAGTTGGCCATTATTGAAAAGAGAGGGAGTGAAATATGGCCATGTGGCCGGCCACCTTTAGGTGGGCCATGGCCACATGGTTGGCCATTATTTGAAATTAAAAAGATGACAAAGTCATCTTATTCCATCATCTTCTCCCTTAGAAAAAAAGACCAAGAACATTAGAG
>NW_026714253.1:0-25212 GCF_029784015.1 Lycium ferocissimum
GGGTCGAATCGGAGTGACCGTTTTCCGGCATCCTTTTTTAAGCAAGAATGAAAACACCGTGTTCGAAAAAGGGAAAAATTAGTAATGGCTCGCCCCGAGCTATGTTCCCACATAGTTATCACTCCGCACAAAGTTACGTTTTACGCGTGATATGCTTTTTGCGGCTGCTTGCTTATATGTTATTCTTTTGTTCATGTCTTACATACTCGGTACATTGCTCGTGCGACCCCTCTTCTTCGGGGGTCTGCGTTCATGCCACGCGAGTACACCCGGACGGATCGAAGTTAAAATAGAAGATGTTCCGGCAAAGTTGGCAAGCTCATTTGGCACCGGGTGTGGCCGAGTCGGAACACACGTGCCGGGGGAGTCGATTACGGTTAGAGACTTTGCGAGACAGAGTCGTGGGTTTCGGGAGTCGGTTTGTACTACGATACAAGTTCTATATTGTTACATATTTTATTTGATCCTAAAGCAACAAAGGAATATTTCAGCGGCCTTGTTATGTATACTTGACGTAGAGACTTCAAAAAAAAAAAATTAGTACGTAGAAAGAGTCGGGGTTCGCTCGGCTCCGTTGCGGGGTCGGGTGCCCATCACACCCTAGTGAGATCGGGGTGTGACATGCGCCTACTGCATTCATGGATTTGATGAATCGTGTGTTTAAGCCTTATCTAGACCATTTCATTATTGTGTTCATTGATGATATTTTGGTGTA
Organism: Lycium ferocissimum; assembly: GCF_029784015.1. Taxonomy (NCBI): domain Eukaryota; kingdom Viridiplantae; phylum Streptophyta; class Magnoliopsida; order Solanales; family Solanaceae; genus Lycium; species Lycium ferocissimum. The sequence continues at coordinate 716 of NW_026714253.1, forward strand.
TTCTAAAAGTCGTGAGGATCATGCTAATCATTTGAGAATAACTTTGACAACACTCGAGGAGAATGAGCTTTATGCAAAATTCTCTAAGTGTGAATTCTTGTCACGACCCAACCCGTGAGCCGCGACTAGTGCCCCGAATTCCAGGCACCCGTATCTACCCGATCCCAAATCGAATCGAGGGTACGAATAACTTATACCATGTACGGATAATATATATACGAGAATAGTGGAACGTCGCCAGAAGTCACACAAACGTACGGATATACATATCGTCATCATAATCCGACGGATAATATCACAAATAAGCCGAAAAGGCTATCACTAGTATGAGGGGGACGTCCAAAACACAAATTACACGAACAAGCCCGAACAAAGGTGAATACCCATAACCCACACATATATGTCTACGGACCTCACAAGAGTCATAACGAGAATCATATGACGGGACAGGGCCCCGCCGTACCCGTGAATAAACATACACATATGCACAATGACGGAATCTGAATCAAAGTATAGGCTCCAGAACAAGGGAGCGCTCCAAATCAGCTGAGCAGGAATCCTAAGCTGGTGAATCCTCCAAATAGGTATCTGTACCTGCGCGGCATGAAACGCAGCCCCCGAAGAAAGGGGGTCAGTACGAAATATGTACTGAATATGCAAAGCATGAAATATAGTGAACAAGATCATAATCAAAACCTGAAGTACGGAAAGTAAATGCAATATTCAAAATATCAAAATGCTTACTCATAAAAATACAAATCATGCATGGGGCTCTTAGAACGGTGGTCGCCCGCCTGTCGTTGACGCCACGCCACATCATACTCCAGAAGATTTCAAATCTCCGACACCCGACATATCATATCACATCATAAAGCCGTACCCCCCATAACGCCAAATATACACGGTACCCGGCCAAAGGGGACTCGGCGTACCGGAACACATCATACTCCGGAATATATCAAAGTGCGCACGAAACATAACCGGCCCGGGACTCGGCGAAGGATATAGCAACCATATACACGAGCAGAGTCGTGGGAGACTATATGCAGTTTAAAACATATTTCCAAGAACTCATAAAATAATCAAAGTGAATTATCATTTAAACCAAGGCGATAGTCAAACCTAGTTTCTCTCGAATATCGTTCGGAACATATCAAATAGAACTTTAGGACTCGTAGATACGTATTAAACCATGTGGAATAACTTGTGGACATTAGGGGCATAATCGCCTTTACAAACCGATAGAGAAGTAAGTAGTTGGCTCGAGGTTAAGACGATAATCACACCAAATTCTTTCAAAAGGGCGTTAGTATCACACAAAGAGGGTCTCGGGGCCCATGGACGAGTATCGAACCAATCCGGGTCCATTTATGAAAGTTGGAGACCTTGTCCACTAGAGAATCTCCCGCGAACGTTTCGAAGCGATCGGAGCTCGTCTATGAAAGTTACGATTGTTCGTAGTTACGAAACCCTTTTGGAATAAAAAAATCTTTATAAATCTTTGAAACCAAATCATGTAAAAACATAAGGATCATGGTTCGACTGCATTAAGAGAGCTAACATTAAGAAATGAATAAACATCGCACACAAGCTCGGACCTTAGGAATGGAGTTCCCCCGAGACTCGTATCACAATCTACTTACGACTAAGACATGCCTCAAGAAAGAAAAGGTAAGCTTCACATACCTCGTCCGCTTCCTAGATTAATCCGAGCTTACGTCTTGGCTTTTCCAAAAGCTACAATGACATCATTAGACGCCAAACATTAGTCATACGCACTTAGAAATCCAATTCTAGGCTAGCACTTTATTTACAAAAATTTGGGCAGCATCTCCCCTATAAATTCAACAACCCCGAGAATTCAACTCGCCAAATCTTCAACAACAATACCAACAACCATTCTAACAACATTAACAATTAATTCAAAAGGCATTTTAACATCAATAACCCTTTTCTACATAATTCGACAACATTCCATTTACGTTCAGATTCAACTACATATAAACAAGCCAATGCCCGCACATTCTAATACTAATCCGAAACCATTTAAACACGATTTAAGAACACTTCACACAATCCGCGCAATATTCCAAACAATCCAACCAACATGCCCTTAACCAAACCTTCCAATTTCAATAGGAACAACAACAACACATTTCTTTCTTCCAAATTCATGAACTACACCAACAATCTACACGCTAGCAACTTCATTTTCATAAATACAAGAGATTACATTAAAATCGCACTAGCTTCCAAATCAGCCCGCAACGATTACCATTTCAACTGGGATCATTAAACATTCATTTTCACCACAAAATCCATAATAACTACAACCAAAATACCACATCAAATTAGTTCAACATGGCCTCACCAAATCAGCCCATACACGGCCAACATCAACAAAATTAATTTACACAATTTAACAACTCCTTCTCCGTAAATAAATCGATATTAGCGCAAATAGAAAGAGATTCATACGTTTTATTTACCAAGGTAGCAAAGTCTTCAATATTTACTTTATTTCCAAGCTAACTCCAACACAAAACGATGTGAAAATCGCGACTACAAGTTGTCCGGTCTTCGATTAGTACTCCAGAACTTGAATTCTTGCTCAAAATCCTCAATTCTATGTAATATTTGAGAGCTTTTGGGAGCTGAATTTTTTGGAGGTTTTTGGAGAGTTTTTGCTGAAAAAAATGAGGTTTTTGTCCCTTTAAAAGAACTGCCAACGTCGGTTTCACTGCAGCTACGATCTTGTAAGCGGTCTTTGTGCATCTTCTGAAATGTTGTTTCTACGTCGACCTCGTTTGTAACGTCTATAATTCTCTGCTCCGATATTCCATCGACGAGCGGTTTGTTGCATTATAATCTAGACTTGACGAACTTCATTTTAGGATTTTGAAACACCTTAAAACTCTTAATACACATGGAGATATGCTCCTCCAAAGTTGATTCAAAATCTGTTCCAAATTTTTTCGACAAACTTAATTTCCTTGATATTTCCATCCAATAAAATTATAAGCAACTTATTCCTTAAAACAATATCGGAGGTCAAAAGTCACTACCTCGTATCCCGGAATAGTCTTGTCCTTAACTTATAGTGGTTAGCTCGGATTATCCCACTGTACAAAATACGAGGTATAACATCCTCCCCCCCTTTAGAACATTCGTCCTCGAATGTTAAACTAGTCCTATAGGGTCTCATACGCACTTCGGGGGAGTCTCTTTCATAGGTGTCACATATGGTTCATTACCCATTCAACATGACCCATTAAAGAGTCCCAACGACTAGAAGATATAGGAAATACATAGGGATATTTATTTTTCATCCATTCCCTATTATTGTTCCGTCACCATATCTTAACGGAAACCATATCCTTAATACATAACATCCTTGCTTGCTGATCCGGTATAGTCATGGGTTGTTTCCTGTAAAACGATTTTTCCGTTGCTTGGATATCATCTATAGGAGCTACTCTGGAGGGGTCGTCTATACTCTTACGAAACATTGGTATGTGGGGGAGGCTGAACGCGCGTCTCTAATTCGGGTGGTAGGTCTAACTCATAGGCCGCCTTGCCTACTTTACAAATGATCTGATAAGATCCAACATACCTCGGACTGAGCTCTTCTCTTTTTTTTTTTTTTTTGCCAAATCTCACAACACCCTTCCAGGGTGACACTTCCAAAGATACCCAATCGTCGACCTGGAACTCTAGGTGTCAACGTCGAGTATCTGCGTATGACTTCTGTTGCCTCCGAGCTGCTGATGACCGCTTTCGAATGGGTTTCACTTGTCAACTATTTACCAAGCTATCTCTATCTCCATTGATCTAGTTTCGCCCACATCGAATCAGCCCATTTGTGACCTGCTCCTTCTGCCGTACAAACCCTCACGCGGTTACCTGGACGCTCGAATGGTAACTATTTTTACAAGTGAACTCAACGAGTGGCATACGATCGCCTTAGCTATATCTGGAATCAGTAATGCAGACTAGTGACATATTCCTTCGCGTTTAAATAGTGCGCTCGATCTGTCCGTCAATCTGAGGGTGACATACAGCATCGAGACTCACTCCTAATTTTATCCCCTCTGGAGCGAGCTTCGGGAGTTAACTGTAAACTGAGCTCTTATGTCTGAGGTCTTAGATGTGAGAGTGTCAGGAAGTCTCCTCATATAACTGCGCATGGTCTTCGACTGAATAAATGGTCCTGCACCTTTCGCTATCCTTCACAGTTCCGCTATACTCATGGCAGCTCGTGATTTGAGTTACCGTATAATTCAAAGGTTTCCTTTACAATTTTCTCATAACACAAGTATACGTGTCTCCGATTTCCTTATATTGGCAATCATTCCGAACTCTGGCTTCAGACTATAAATTTGCCTTTTAGGGCCGTAGGGACGTCGTAATCTCTCTCAATTCTAGTATGTTCTCCACCGTCCCCGGCGCTTATCTCCCAAAAGTTGGAAACTCCTTAGCACCGTTGCATGGCCCAATCTCCTTTCCTTTACTTCTCGTTCTTCCGTTGTAGTCATTGTTCTTTCGTTCCACTCATCAAGTCTATCCTGCAACTCTACACAATCCTCTTTGGTTCCATACCACCACGCCCTATCTTTCTCACACGCTTACCTTCTCATTTTTATCCAAATCGCGCCGTGCCCGCATTTTTGTGCAATTCGGATAATAGTTCAAGACAAGCCTCTCATTTGGGAGGACGACTTTCGAGCAAGGCCCTATTTTTAAGTTGTTAAGCATATGAATGGTTTATGAAGCATTTAGAAGCGGAATTGTTAAGAAAGGTCAAGGGCATAAAGGGAAATTCGCAATACGTTTCGTGGAATTATGGAGGAAGACGAAGGGTAAATTTGGAACTTGGAAAATAATTTTTCATGAAGAGCATGGCAAAAAAAAAAGAGATGGGCTAGGACTTGGGCCAAGGTTGGCCGTCCACTTCACATCATGGGCCAAGCCCATGTTGAATTAAAATGCATGGATTAAAAGAAGACTAAGTCTTCTAAATCATCCCATAATATTCTAGACATTTCAAGAGAATTAGAGAGCAAGAAAGAAGGAGAAATTCTCCAAGGCCATTCGGCCCTTTGAAGAAAAAGAAACCGAGGAAAAAAAAAAAAGAAAAGAGAAAGAGAGGAAGCTTTCAACTTGTTTCTCCTAGCCAAACCATTCCTTGGAGAGTCCTTAACATAGTGGAAGGTCCTTTGGAGCAAGGAAAACAATAACCTTGATAAGTTTCCAATTGAAGCCAAGTGAAGAATTCAAGTAAAAAGGTAAGAATTCATCCTCTTTTTATATGTTATGGATGTTGTGCATGTTGTGGTGTATGAAAGTGAATGAAATTCATGGGATAGAAGCATGTGTGTGTGTGGCCGTGGCTATGAGGGCAAGCCGTGGATGTGTGTGTGTGCTATGTGTTGTGTTGTGTGTTGGTTGTTGATGTAAAGAGTAGATACTATGAGAATTCATGAAGAATATGCATAGGTAGGTGTTGGCCATGGGTTGTATATCATAGGTATGGCCGTGTATATATGGTGAATCATGAAGAATTGGTTGCCAAATTTTATTTAATATCTTGGTTGTTATATTATGGATTTTATGTTGCAAATAGAAGCTTAATGAGTTTAGTGAAGTTGTGATAGTTGGAGACTTGTTATGTAAAGTTCATGTAAATGGAATATAATGAATCTTGCATGCATGGAAGATAATGAGACTTGTATGATATTGTTGGTATATGAATTAGTAGGATTGGAGTTGGAAGGTCTTGATGGAAGTAGTATATTGATTAAGTTGTTAGAATGTATCTTGGATTGAAATTGGAAATTGTTAATATGGTTGTGACATTATGATTGCTAGTTTGGCCGGGTTGAATTCCCGGATTGTTGTTGATGAGAATTGGCTAAGATGATTCTTGGGGAATGATGTATTTACAGAGGAAGTGCTGCCGAAATTTCGGTAGACAAGTGTCGCTTTGAGATTTTACTTCGAGACACTTGAACTAACATTTGGTAAACATGACCAAATTGTAGATTCGCGAAGTTGGAGCTTGAATTTGGAATAGCATAAGGAGCGAAAAGAGGTATGTAAGACTTTACCTTCCTTTCTTGGCATGTCCTAGACGTAATAGGGTTGGATACGGACCTCGGGGGCCATTCCTTTTCTTGAAACCTAAGATTGAAAATAGTTACTATTCATTCAGTAGAATTGAATTAGAACTTGCGCGAAATGTCGGAAAAACTTCTTAAACATCCAGAACTTACCCAAATAAGACTCGATTACCCTAAGACCCTCCCAAGTGACGCCATGAACTGTAATATACGTAAATTTGACACGCCGCCTCGTTTGACTCGAGGTGGGCCCACTATTCCCGAATTCTTCCCTATTGTCCCCTTTGACTTATTTTCATTCAATAGCAAAGGAAAGTTTTTGGTTATTATTTTAACTACTAAATCATAGTTGTTTTAACTAATCCCTCGATTTCAAAACATGATTTTCTTTCCTAAAAAGTTTACAAATGTTTTCCAAAATACTCGTTTTCTCCAAAAACTAAGTTTTACATTATTGCAAGCCTTAATGACTAAGACGACGACTATGACTCTATGATGAAAAAAAAATGATGATTCTATGATTAAAGGTTCCAAGCCTATGATTCCCGTGCCGAGATGAGAACGTTAAACTATTTCTTGAATCCTCGGCTCTACTCATGAATAGTGTTTTCCTTTAACGATTCTAAGTACACGAACGATGCTCTATGATCCTATGTTATACTTTCTCATGATATTGCTCTCCACTAATAGTCTCGCCTTATATTAATCATCCCTTCAAGGTGAGATAAGCGCCCTTAATTACTCTATAATACAATCGGAGGTTCCCGACCTTATGTCACTCCGATGGATACACGATTTTCTTGGGCTCCCCTGCATGCTATGATATATATATATATATATATATATATATATATATATATATATATATGTATAAAAATGTATTTGGGGAAAACTGGGAAAAAGGGCAGAGCGCTATGAGCGCTGGGCTATACTCACGGTGCATGTATCCGTACTTGACTTGATATCATCCCGGACGCGGGATGCCGGACGCGGGAATTATACTATGTGGGCGAGCCGACACATTTCGGTGCTATGATATACTATGCTATGCTATGATACTATGATATACTATGCTATGCTATGATGCTATGATATTTTACGCCATGCTATGATACTATGACATAAATTCTATTTTCTATGCCTATGGAAAGAAATGTTTTGTTTTCAAAAAGGAAAAACAAGCATGCATGATATCCGGCCCGAAAAAGGTGTTCCTATGCACGAGGTTACATTCTTATCTCGCATATATCCATGACCCCACGATATTGTTACTTATAATCTATGCTCTTGTTTATGTTATTTTCTATGTCTTACATACTCGGTACATTATTCGTACTGACGCCCCTTCGTGTGGGCGCTGCGTTTCATGCCGCGCAGGTCAGCAGACAGCCGGATCTGGTTCCTAGGAGTCCCTCAGCAGCATTTTTTGCAGCGCTCCAGTTGTTTCGGAGCCCCAGTCCCTTGGTATTACTTTTGTGTATATATTCGGGCACGGCAGTACTCGGCCCTTTCTATGTATATGTGTACTATGTTTAGAGGCTCGTAGACAGATATGTACAGTAGCTATTGGTACTCCTGATTGCCCCCGTCGCTGTATAGTATGACCGTAAAGCTTACTAGTTTATGTTCATAATTGTGCTATGTATGTTAATGCTAGTCAAAACAAAAAAAAAACGGTGTAGTTCATACGTGCAATAAGAGTCAGCGGGTTCGCTCGGCTCCGAATATGGGGTCGGGTGCCCATCACACCCTAGTAAGATCGGGGTGTGACAAAGTGGTATCAGAAAGGCGGTCCTAGGGGTTTGTCTACGAGCCGTGTCCGGTAGAGTCTTGTTTATGGGTGTGTAGCGCGCCACACTTATAGACGGAGGTCGCGGGGCATTTAGGAAATTTGACCTTCCTTGTATCCTAGATCGTGCGATAGAGCTATAATAAGAGGTTTTCCTTCTTTCTAATTCGGTGTTACATTTTCAGCGACGCTTGTGAAGATGAAAGTAACAGCCGCCGAGAAGGGTAAGATAGCAGCAGAAAGGCGGAGGCCGGTAAATATTGAGGAGGGTGAGTCCCATAACGAGGCCACCTCTCGTGCTATTCGCACTCCGCCGATGTCAGGGGAGCAAGAAGGAGCTCCCACTCCAGCTCCGGCACCTCCGGTTCCCCGCGCGAGGCTCCAATTCGGGGAAATGAGACGGGCTATCCTTCGTTAACTCAAATAGTAGCCACTCAGGCTCAACAACAGGGCGTGGAATTTGGTGATAGGGGTCGCAGAAAAAGGGCTAGAAGGGAGTATGAAGGGGGACAGGTACAGGGGCATTTTGAGTATTCAGGACCAGATCGGAGTGCCAGAGTTTCGGGGTCCCGGCATAGAGCCGACTTCAGCAGTACGGGGCTACCCCCACCGCGGTGCGCGCGATGTGACAGGCCACACTCTGGACGGTGTTACTCAGATACAGGTGCTTGTTTTGTCTGCGGTCGGATTGGCCATGTGATGCGCGAGTGCCCGCGGAGGTATGATAGAGATCAAGCTCAGCCCGCCGGGTCAGGTCAGGGCTATGGAGTTTTGGGTTCCCGGTATAGCGGTGAGTCTAGCCAGAGGAGACCACCAGCACCACGATGCCTTCGGTGCCGTAGATTACATGCGGGGCCGTGTCGCGCGGGTACAGATGTTTGCTATGCCTGTGCTAGGCCGGGTCATTTTATGCGCGACTGCCCATCTCGACGTGGCAGAAGTAGGGTTCAGCCCACGAGAGTAGTAGCTGACCGACAGGATCCTGAGCTGTCCCCTGACGACGCACCAGGTATATTATTAGTATTTTTCTATAATGTATATGTATCGACTAATTTAGGTTTTATAATGTTATATATATATCGCGCCTTATATTACTGAGCGTATTGGGTTGGAAACTCGATAGAAGTCGTGTAGGTTGGGACGGACTAAACTAGCAGAAAGGGGAGAAGGACATGTTAGACCTAAACTGGACTAGGACAATTCAAGTTTCAATAAGGCCGGTGTTCGGAGCGACGTTAATTGGCTCACGGCCTACAAGTAACCTGGGCATCCAAAGTGGGTATGTTAAGCGACATATGAGGCGTCTATGGAGGAGACCCCCCCCCCCCAAGGTGCTACAATACACTATGAGGCCAGTTTAACATTCGAGGACGAATGTTTTAAAGGGGGGGAGGATGTTATATCCCGCATTTTTGTGCAATCGGATAATTCAAGACAATTGCGGGAGGACGACGAGCAAGGCCCTATTTTTAAGTTGTTAAGCATATGAATGGTTTATGAAGCATTTAGAAGCGGAATTGTTAAGAAAGGTCAAGGGCATAAAGGGAAATTCGCAATACGTTTCGTGGAATTATGGAGGAAGACGAAGGGTAAATTTGGAACTTGGAAAATAATTTTTCATGAAGAGCATGGCAAAAAAAAAAAAGAGATGGGCTAGGACTTGGGCCAAGGTTGGCCGTCCACTTCACATCATGGGCCAAGCCCATGTTGAATTAAAATGCATGGATTAAAAGAAGACTAAGTCTTCTAAATCATCCCATAATATTCTAGACATTTCAAGAGAATTAGAGAGCAAGAAAGAAGGAGAAATTCTCCAAGGCCATTCGGCCCTTTGAAGAAAAAGAAACCGAGGAAAAAAAAAAAAAAGAAAAGAGAGGAAGCTTTCAACTTGTTTCTCCTAGCCAAACCATTCCTTGGAGAGTCCTTAACATAGTGGAAGGTCCTTTGGAGCAAGGAAAACAATAACCTTGATAAGTTTCCAATTGAAGCCAAGTGAAGAATTCAAGTAAAAAGGTAAGAATTCATCCTCTTTTTATATGTTATGGATGTTGTGCATGTTGTGGTGTATGAAAGTGAATGAAATTCATGGGATAGAAGCATGTGTGTGTGTGGCCGTGGCTATGAGGGCAAGCCGTGGATGTGTGTGTGTGCTATGTGTTGTGTTGTGTGTTGGTTGTTGATGTAAAGAGTAGATACTATGAGAATTCATGAAGAATATGCATAGGTAGGTGTTGGCCGTGGGTTGTATATCATAGGTATGGCCGTGTATATATGGTGAATCATGAAGAATTGGTTGCCAAATTTTATTTAATATCTTGGTTGTTATATTATGGATTTTATGTTGCAAATAGAAGCTTAATGAGTTTAGTGAAGTTGTGATAGTTGGAGACTTGTTATGTAAAGTTCATGTAAATGGAATATAATGAATCTTGCATGCATGGAAGATAATGAGACTTGTATGATATTGTTGGTATATGAATTAGTAGGATTGGAGTTGGAAGGTCTTGATGGAAGTAGTATATTGATTAAGTTGTTAGAATGTATCTTGGATTGAAATTGGAAATTGTTAATATGGTTGTGACATTATGATTGCTAGTTTGGCCGGGTTGAATTCCCGGATTGTTGTTGATGAGAATTGGCTAAGATGATTCTTGGGGAATGATGTATTTACGAGAGGAAGTGCTTTGCCGAAATTTCGGTAGACAAGTGTCGCTTTGAGATTTTACTTCGAGACACTTGAACTAACATTTGGTAAACATGACCAAATTGTAGATTCTGGCGAAGTTGGAGCTTGAATTTGGAATAGCATAAGGAGCGAAAAGAGGTATGTAAGACTTTACCTTCCTTTCTTGGCATGTCCTAGACGTAATAGGGTTGGATACGGACCTCGGGGGCCATTCCTTTTCTTGAAACCTAAGATTGAAAATAGTTACTATTCATTCAGTAGAATTGAATTAGAACTTGCGCGAAATGTCGGAAAAACTTCTTAAACATCCAGAACTTACCCAAATAAGACTCGATTACCCTAAGACCCTCCCAAGTGACGCCATGAACGTAATATACGTAAATTTGACACGCCGCCTCGTTTGACTCGAGGTGGGCCCACTATTCCCGAATTCTTCCCTATTGTCCCCTTTGACTTATTTTCATTCAATAGCAAAGGAAAGTTTTTGGTTATTATTTTAACTACTAAATCATAGTTGTTTTAACTAATCCCTCGATTTCAAAACATGATTTTCTTTCCTAAAAAGTTTACAAATGTTTTCCAAAATACTCGTTTTCTCCAAAAACTAAGTTTTACATTATTGCAAGCCTTAATGACTAAGACGACGACTATGACTCTATGATGAAAAAATGATGATTCTATGATTAAAGGTTCCAAGCCTATGATTCCAGTGCCGAGATGAGAACGTTAAACTATTTCTTGAATCCTCGGCTCTACTCATGAATAGTGTTTTCCTTTAACGATTCTAAGTACACGAACGATGCTCTATGATCCTATGTTATACTTTCTCATGATATTGCTCTCCACTAATAGTCTCGCCTTATATTAATCATCCCTTCAAGGTGAGATAAGCGCCCTTAATTACTCTATAATACAATCGGAGGTTCCCGACCTTATGTCACTCCGATGGATACACGATTTTCTTGGGCTCCCATGCTATGATATATATATATATATATATATATATATATATATATATATATATATATATTAAAAATATATATATATAAATATATATATATATATATATATGGGAAAAAGGCAGAGCGCTATGAGCGCGGGCTATACTCACGGTGCATGTATCCGTACTTGACTTGATATCATCCCGGACGCGGGATGCCCGGACGCGGGAATTATACTATGTGGGCGAGCCGACACTGTTCGGTGCTATGATATACTATGCTATGCTATGATACTATGATATACTATGCTATGCTATGATGCTATGATATTTTACGCCATGCTATGATACTATGACATAAATTCTATTTTCTATGCCTATGGAAAGAAATGTTTTGTTTTCAAAAAGGAAAAACAAGCATGCATGATATCCGGCCTGAAAAAGGTGTTCCTATGCACAGGTTACATTCTTATCTCAGTATATATCCATGACCCCACGATATTGTTACTTATAATCTATGCTCTTGTTTATGTTATTTTCTATGTCTTACATACTCGGTACATTATTCGTACTGACGCCCCTTCGTGTGGGCGCTGCGTTTCATGCGCGCGGCGAATCGTGACAATGGATCGGGTTCTAGAGTCCCTCGGCGGCATTTTTTTGCGGCGCTCCGGTTGTTTTTCGGAGCCCCGGTCCCTTGGTATTACTTTTGTGTATATATTCGGGCACGGCGGTACTCGGCCCTTTCTATGTATATGTGTACTATGTTTAGAGGCTCGTAGACGGATATGTACGGTAGCTATTGGTACTCCCGATTGCCCCGTCGGCTCGTATAGTATGACCGTAAAGCTTACTAGTTTATGTTCATAATTGTGCTATGTATGTTAATGCTAGTCAAAACAAAAAAAAAAGTTCGGTGTAGTTCATACGTGCAATAAGAGTAAGATCGGGGTGTGACACTTAACTTTGGAACTCTGATGAAATTCGATGCTCTAACGTTAATATGATCGCGTCAACCTCGCCACACGACCTTCAAAGACATAATTTAGAGTAAATTAAAGCCCTGCGATTTCGAAACACCCCCATAACACATCTCCCGGATTAAAGTGGTCTCTTATTCCAACTCAATAATCATCCGGCACTTCGTAGTTATTCCAAATTCTCGATTGGGTGGCATTTATATTCCAACGATAAGTGTCCAAAATTCTCTTGGAATAATATTTTTATCTCAACTCCGTACACCGCTTCTCTTGATAAAATCATATTGCATCATCGTTCCTTATGCCTACCGTCTTTGTCGCTTGATCCCATCATTTTCCGGGGGTGAAGTCGTATGCACGCGTATCCCTTTGTGCTTTATGTCCTTTTTACCCTTACTATATACACAACACAAAGTGCTTCTAACTTACCTAGAACACCAAATCCGTCTCGACAATGGTCTTGCCATATCGTCCCGTCGTCGTACTACACCTTTAGAACCATGACTATGTATTCTCCTTGCGTTTCATATTTGTACTCATTTAATTATGTCTTTTTGGGTGCTTTCCTTAGTATTTCCTTACCATATTTCCCCAGTCCGTGTCCATCCTTTTCCGCGCATGAGGAGCTTTATAATACCGCTACATTTTCGGAAATATTGCTCCCACCTAGTCCCTTTCTTACTTTCAAGGCATATTCTGTTCACCCCTATTTGTCCTTATCATGCCAGTCATTTCCTAGTACTCCCTCTACTTCGATGCTCGTCTCTCTATAATCTGATCTGCCACTCATATTACTCGTGTTCACGGCTACACATATCATTATTTATTACTGCACCACTATCCTATCCGTTTTTCTTTCCATCTCTTTCTTCCAATTAACCCCCTCTCCCATCGTGCTTACTACCATTTCCGCTATCTCGTAGTCTCTATTCTGTATTTTTCCCGAAGAAAACTTCCTAAATTCCTCCTTCTTTTTTTTTTTTTTTTTTTTTTTATCACTAACTCACTTTCATACTTTAGTCACGCGGGTCGTGTCATATCCTTTAGTTCCTTCCTCGCTAGGCTTCGCTCACCTTATACTCACATAATATTCTGTTCGCAGCTCATCTCGTAACATAACACTTCTTACCCCTTTTTGCCCTTTCTAGTCAATCTTACTTCTAATATCTCACAAGCTGTCTTGTCAGTGCATTCATATCCGTCACATTTTTTGTATTCTGGTCTCAATCATATCACTATTCTTTCTAACCATAAACTCGTCATAATTAATCCCCGCTTATCAATTTAGTTGGTACCTTAATATAATACTCTATTGAGATTTGCCAACCTCTTTTAACTCATTTCTCAATGTCACAAACCCTTTTCCGAATTCTTTTTACCATATCGTTATCGACCTCCTAATTACCATTACCGCCAATTCCGTAGTTAACTCATTTTTCAAAGTCAGCCGCACTTGCAACTTAGTCAATTTCTGTCTTTGCTTATTAACACAGCCTCTCAAGGCACATTACAAATCCGTACCTCATTCTTGTTTTATTCCTGGAAAAATTTCGGAGTTTCCTCTATATTTCTTAATATCTCAAAACACATGTACACGAAAATACCAATAATGCCTCACAGTACAACACGTATATATACATATTATGTCATATCACATCCACACAGGGCTCCCAGTATCAACAATAGAATGAAAATGGTGAATTTACCTCATATGTCCATCTTGGACTGCACCTGTTACGCTTTTCTGTTTACTTTTTCTGTGTGCAAATTTTTGGGCTTTACATCTCAATCATACGTTAATGCCTTAGCCGACATATGTCTTCCGTACCTTTGCTTACCTGCGTGCTTTGTATCTTCCAATGTCGTCAATCGCTTCCTTCTGTCGATGTCGTCCCTTTACTGAAATTAAAGGTTAGTACGGAGAATCTCATTTCCTATGTTTTGGCTCTATCGCACGATCTAAGACATTTAAAAAGGGTCACTGATTCCTAAATGCCCATAGTGTTCTCCCCGCGTTTATGAGTGTGGCCGGCTTCACACCATAAACAAGACTCTATGACACGGTCTGTAGACAATCCGAGGACGAACCGCTCTGATACCACTTTTGTCACGACCCAACCCCATAGGCCGCGACTAGTGCCCGAATTCGGCACCCGTATCTACCCAAAGATCCCAAATCGAAATAGGGTACGAATAACTTATACCATGTACGATAATATATATATACAGAATAGTGGAACGTCGCCCCAAAGCTGTCACAAACGTAAAGATCTACATATCGTCGTCATAATCCAGCAGATAATATCACAAATAAGCCGAAAAGGCTATCATAGCATGAGGGGACGTCCAAAACACAAATTACCCAGACACGGGCCGAACAAAGGAATACCCATAACCCACACATCTATGTCTACAGATCTCTAAGAGTCATAACAGAATCATATGACGGGACAGGGCCCCGCCGTACCCGTGAATAAACATACACATATGCACAATGACGGAATCTGAATCAAAGTATAGGCTCCGGAACAAGAGCGCTCCAAATCAGCCGAGCAGAATCCTAAGTCGGTGAATCCTCCAAATAAGTATTTGTGCACTGCGCGGCATGAAACGCGACCGAAGAAAGGGGTCGGACGAAATATATCGAATATGCAAAGCATGAAATATAGTGAACAAGGTCATAATCAAAACCCGTACGGAAAGTAAATGCAATATTCAAAATATCAAAATGCTTACGCATAAAAATACAAATCATGTACGGGGCTCTTAGAACGGTGGTCGCCCGCCCGTCGTTGACGCCACACCACATCATACTCCGAAGATTTCAAATCTCTCGACACCCGACATATCATATCACATCATAAAGCCGTACTCCCCCATAACGCCAAATATACACGGTACCCGGCCAAAGGGGACTCGGCGTACCGGAACACATCATACTCCGGAATATATCAAAGTGCGCACAAAACATAACCGGCCCGGGACTCGGCAAAGGATATAGCAATCATATGCACGAGCAGAGTCGTGGGAGACTATATGCAGTTTAAAACATCTTTCCAAGAACTCATAAAATAATCAAAGTGAATTATCATTTAAACCAAGGCAATAGTCAAACCTAGTTTCTCTCGAATATCGTTCGGGAACATATCAAATAGAACTTTAGGACTCGTAGATACGTATTAAACCATGTGGAATAACTTGTGGACATTAGGGGCATAATCGCCTTTACAAACCGATAGAGAAGTAAGTAGTTGACGCTCGAGGGTTAAGACGATAATCACACCAAATTCTTTCAAAAGGGCGTTAGTACCACACAAAGGAGAGTCTCGGGGCCATGGACGAGTATCGAACCAATCCGGGTCCATTTATGAAAGTTGGAGACCTTGTCCACTAGAGAATCTCCCGCGAACGTTTCGAAGCGATCGGAGCTCGTCTATGAAAGTTACGATTGTTCGTAGTTACGAAACCCTTTTGGAATAAAAAAAATCTTTATAAATCTTTGAAACCAAATCATATAAAAACATAAGGATCATGGTTCGACTGCATTAAGAGAGCTAACATTAAGAAATGAATAAACATCGCACACAAGCTCGGACCTTAGGAATCTACTTACGACTAAGACATGCCTCAAGAAAGAAAAGGTAAGCTTCACATACCTCGTCCGCTTCCTAAATTAATCCGAGCTTACGTCTTGGCTTTTCCAAAAGCTACAATAACATCATTAGACGCCAAACATTAGTCATACGCACTTAGAAATCCAATTCTAGGCTAGCACTTTATTTACAAAAATTTGGGCAGCATCTCCCCATAAATTCAACAACCCTGTGAATTCAACTCGGCCAAATCTTCAACAACAATACCAACAACCATTCTAACAACATTAACAATTAATTCAAAAGGCATTTTAACATCAATAACCCTTTTCTACATAATTCGACAACATTCCATTTACGTTCAAATTCAACTACATATAAACAAGCCAATGCCCGCATATTCTAATACTAATCTGCAACCATTTAAACACGATTTAAGAACACTTCACACAATCCGCGCAATATTCCAAACAATCCAACCAACATGCCCTTAACCCGAAACCTTCCAATTTCAATAGGAACAACAACAACACATTTCTTTCTTCCAAATTCATGAACTACACCAACAATCTACACGCTAGCAACTTCATTTTCATAAATACAAGAGATTACCTTAAAATCGCACTAGCTTCCAAATCAGCCCGCAACGATTACCATTTCAACTGGGATCATTAAACATTCATTTTCAACAAAATCCATAATAACTACAACCAAAATACCACATCAAATTAGTTCAACATGGCCTCACCAAATCAGCCCATACACGGCCAACATCAACAAAATTAATTTACACAATTTAACAACTCCTTCTCCGTAAATAAATCGATATTAGCGCAAATAGAAAGAGATTCATACCTTTTATTTACCAAGGTAGCAAAGTCTTCAATATTTACTTTATTTCCAAGCTAACTCCAACACAAAACGATGTGAAAATCGCGACTACAAGTTGTCCGGTCTTCGATTAGTACTCGGAACTTGAATTCTTGCTCAAAATCCTCAATTCTATGTAATATTTGAGAGCTTTTGGGAGCTGAATTTCTGAGGTTTTTGGAGAGTTTTTGCCGAAAAAAATGAGGTTTTTGTCCCTTTAAAAGAACTGCAACGTCGGTTTCAATCGTAGCTACGATCAGAAAGCATCTTGTAAGCAAGATCGCTTCGAAATGTTGTTTCGTCGACAATTCGTTTGTAACGTCTATAATTCTACCTTTCCGATATTCCATCGACAAGCGGTTTGTTGCATTATAATCTAGACTTGACGAACTTTATTTTAGGATTTTGAAACACCTTAAAACTCTTAATACACATGGAGATATGCTCCTCCAAAGTTGACTCAAAATCCTCGTTCCAAATTTTTCGACAAACTTAATTTCCTTGATATTTCCATCGATAAAATTATAAGCAACTTATGCCTTAAAACAATATCGGAGGTCAAAAGTCGCTACCTCGTATCCCGAAATAGTCTTGTCCTTAACTTATAGTGGTTAGCTCGGATTATCCCACTGTACAAAATACGGGGTATAACAATTCTGGCTTGAGTCTGTGGCTTTCTTAGGTCATGTGGTATTTGCGTGACGCAATAAAGTAGACTCGTAAAATTTCAGCGGTTAAGGATTGGCCTAGACCAACTAGTGCGACGGAAATTCGTAGTTTCTTGGGTTTGGCAAATTATTACCGAAAGTTTGTGGAAGGCTTTTCGTCAATAGCCTCTCCATTGACTAAATTGACACAGAAGACTGCTAAGTTTACGTTAGTCCGAAGCTTGTGAAAAGAGTTTCCAAGAACTTCGGACAAAAGGTTGACTTCGGCTCCTATTTTGACTTTACCTTCTGGGTCTGGTGGATATGTAGTGTATTGTGATGCTTCTAGAATTGGTTTGGGTTGTGTATTGATGCAGAATGGCAAGGTAATTGCTTATGCTTTACGATAGTTGAAGAAGCATGAGAAGAACTATCCGACTCATGACTTGGAATTGGCTGCAGTGGTATTTGCTTTGAAAATTTGGCGTCATTATCTATATGGTGAGCATTGTGATGTTTTTACTGATCACAAGAGTCTGCAATATATGTTCAAGTAGCGAGAGTTGAACCTCAGAGGACGAGGAGGTCATTGGAGTTGTTAAGAGATTACGACTTGAATATTTTGTATCATTCTTGTAAGGCTAATGTGGTTGCTGACGCTTTGAGTAGAAAATCTATGGGCACGTTGTCTTATTTGCGTGCACATGAAATTCCCATAGGGAAGGAAATTCGAAGACTTGCTAGTCTTGGGGTCAAACTTGATGAAACTGAAGATGGAGAGTTAGTGGGAATCACGCCATCACGGTCTGAAATTGTGGAAAGGATTAAATCCAAGCAATATGATGATGAACTTTGGCAAAAGCCGAGAGATGGATGTGGAAGGGGGTGAGTACACTTCATTTTATCGTTGACCGGCGATAGTGTTACTCGCGATTGCAAGGACGATTGTGTGTTCCCGATGTTGATGGTCTTCGACAAGAACTAATGATAAGAAGCTCATAGTTCCAAGTATTCGGTTATCCGGATCCACCAAGACATGTATAAGGATTTGAAACAAAACTATTGGTGGAAGAGCATGAAGGTTGATATTTCTAACTTTGTGGCTAAGTGTTTGAACCCGTCAGCAATGTGAAGGCTTAACATTAAAGGCCTGGTGGCTTGCTCAAAACATTGAGAGATTCCTCAATAGAAGGGGAGATGATAAATATGGATTTTGTCAGAAGTTTACTCTACACAAGGGCCAAATATGATTCAATTTGGGTGATCGTGGATAGACTCACGAAGTCTGCCCATTTTCTTCCTGTAAAGACGTTATATGCCACGGCGAAGTAGGCCAAGTTATATTTGAAGGAGATTGTTAAGTTGCATGGTGTTCCGGTATCTATCATATCTGACAGAGGCACGCAACTTACTGCTCATTTCTGGCAGACGTTTTAAGAAGGTTTGGGGACTAGAGTGAAATTGAGCACTGCCTTTCATCCTCAAACCTACGGGCAGCGGAAGAACTATTCAAACTTTAGAGGATATGTTGCGTGCTTGTGCAATCGATTTTGGAGGAAGTTGGGATGAACACCTACTCTTGGTGGAATTCGCTGTACATAATAGCTATCCGAGTATTCGGATGGCTCCTTATGAGGCTCGTATGGGAGGCGTTATCGGTCTCCAATTTGTTGGTTTGAACCAATAGAGGTAGAGTTGTTGGGTCCTGATTCAGTTCATGAGGCGATCGAGAAGGTAAATCTTATTGTGCAGCGACTGAAGACCGCACAGAGTAGACAAAAGTCTTATACGATACGAGGCATAGTGGAATTGGAATTTTCGTTGTGACATTTTCTTGAAAGTGTCACCTATGAAGGGGGTAATGCGTTTTTGGCGGAAAGGGCAAGCTTATTCCTTGCTATATTGGTCCTTACGTGATTACGAAAAGTGGTTGGGAAGGTAAAGGCATTTAGTTGAGATTACCACCGAGATGTCCATGGTTCATTCTGTTTCACATTTCGATGTTGATTGTACAAACCTGATCCTTCCCATGTGTTGCACCATGAAGATATTGAAATTGATGAAGCTCTATCTTATGAAGAAGAACCAGTTCAGATTTTGGATTGTCAAATTAGAAGGTTGAGATTAAAGGATGTATCGTCGGTTAAAGTGTTGTGGCGAAACCATAATACTGAGGAAGCTACTTGGGAAGAAGAGGAGGGCATGAAGAAGAGATATCCTCACTTGTTCCCTATGGCAGGTATGAGCTAGCGTTTTAAATTATTCATAGATGAATCGTTGTGTTTGTTCGAAACAACTTGTGGTGTAGCGAATTCTTTCTAGGCTACAATTCTCATTCGAGGACAAATGATCTTAAGGGGGGAGGGGGGGATAATGTAACACTCCGTAAATCTGAGTTAGGTGTGAAGGTATTAAATGAGAAGTAATGTGACATTTTATGTATATGAAGTCCCATCAATATGAGTTTGGGTGGAAATAGCTGATTTAAGATCAAGACCAAGTAGTGAAATACGTAAGAGTTCTTAAAATCGCCTAAGATTTGTTGACCTGTCTTGTAGGCCAATTTCGTGAAAATCCGTTGCGAATTTGGGAAAACTTTCTCTAATAGAAGTTGTAGATCTTTGAAATAGCTTTCCAAAGGTATATAATGGAGCTTAAAAGGACTTGTGAGTAAAAGGTTATGGCCGTTTTACTAACCTGCATTTTGCGGGATCATCCTGCGGTTCAATCCTACGAATCTCAGGATGAACACCAGACATCACCTCCCTCTGACACGTTGTGCGGTAGGGCTGCATTTCACGGGTCAAATGTGCGATTCGCACTATGCGTCAGGCGCCTTGCTCGACTATAAAAACCCCCAGAACGTGAAATTTTCTTAAACCATCATTCCAATTCATCTTTGGTCGACTTTTTTAGGAGAAATAACCCTAGGGCTTCCCCAAAGCATAAGGTAAGAACATCTTTAACATTATTAATCAATCCTAGCATCAAACCCGTGATTCTTAACATGATTCTTGAATGAAAAACCTAGGGTTGTAAGGTAATCTTTCTCAAAGTGACTCAAGCTAGGGTTTTGGGTGTTCTTCGTTGTAAAAGTGAATTGTTGAGTTACGTAAGGATTAATTAAGGTATGACTCTCTTTTAAAAACCTTATTATGGATATATGTCTTCTTCTCAAAATTTCTTTATTGAATAAAAAGGTGAACTTCTCATACAAAACACTAATTCATGTTTTGATGGTGGTTAGTGTGCGTGGGGACAAGCCCACATTAAACCTTGATTGTATTATCCTCTATATACATATATGAAATCATAATCATTTTCTTCCATAAGAGATGATCAATAATGATGGTTAATTGTTGGTACTGATGTTTTATAATGAACTATGATAAGGGAATCTTGTTTAAAGAAGTTGAAACGTTTTCAAGATTATCTATGAAAGTATGGATTTCATAATGGCATAATGAACTTTAATGTTATTGACGGTATGACTACTTTGAGACAAATTGTGAATCGGCTTCTATGCTATGAACTTTGTTGTTGTGTTTGGCCTAGCTACTCGGGAGGAAGAGTAGCCACTATGGATCCTAGTGTGATAATGCCTAGTCATTCGGGAGGAAGAGTGACCACTTCTGGGTTCGCTACCTGGGGTGTGATTATGCCTAGCCATTCGGGAGGAAGAGTGACCACTTCTGGGTTCGCTACCTGGGGTGTGATTATGCCTAGCTATTCGGGAGAAAGGATAACCACCGTCGAATTTCATGTTCCGGTGTGATGCGCTGCTATGATTAGGGAACCTCAAAGGTCATCCCTTCGTTATGATTGATTTTTGGGCCTGTATTGGCAAGTGTGATATTCCTATCTTTTAATGGAACTATTGTTGATAATCATGACCAACTTGAATTGCACATTTGAAGCTTGGAACTTGACAAAGACTTTATAACCTGTTTTGATAATTGTCTTTCATTGAGATAAACAAGATGAATAACGGTTTTTACATTGATTTCACATGGTTTTCAGAACTGATTTCTTTATATGTTATTACACTTTATTTTCATATCACTTGTTGTCCCCGAGGCACTCACTGAGTACGAAGTACTCATGCATACCGTTGTTGTTTTTTATGGTATGTTAGGTAACAGAGAAGAGCAGGTTCTTAGTACTTCAAGCGCCCAGGAAGGACTTATTGTTGCTGCTGATTTGGTGAGCCCACACATTCATTCGTGGGACACCCTATTTAATTGTTTATTTATTTATATTAGTTTCCGGGCTGTGTCCCGATGAGTTAGACGTTTATTCCTTATTCTTAGAAGCTCCTTAGTATACATTCGAATGTGGGTAGAAGAAGAGTTGTTGTTTAACTCTTTTGGGCACACTACCATGTTTTGGTTAAATTGTTTAAATTATAAAGACTTCCGCTGATTTTATTCTTACATCATGACTTGTAACAATTTATTTTATAAACTGTTGGAGGTGATTATTGAACCTGGCGGGTTCAAGTGTCATTGTGCATCTTTTAGGTTCTTCCGATGTTGTTCATGACGTCGGATGCCGGTCACGTCTAGGGTGGGTTTTGGGGCGTGACAACATACCTGGAAGTCTATCTAAACAGCCAACGTATACTTCTCGAGCTCGTAACTCTACAATCAAATTATATAAACAACAATTAGGCCATATACATCCCTTACTATCCATTCCAAGTGCGAAGGAAACTTAATAAAATTTGGGCAGCATTTCCACTACAATTCTTACTCCAGTCCAACTCCCAAACAGCCCACATTATACACAACATCATCAACAACAACAAGGACAGCATAAACAAGTTAAAATCTCTTCAAATTTACATCCATGATCAATCCATAAGATAGCCATACCAACAACTCACGTTATGTCTCGCAAAACATATCTCTTCACCTTAAAACCAACGAATTCTTTCACACATAATTTAATAACAAAGTTAAGATCATTTTCTTACCTTGAACACCCAAAACTTCCAGGAAAAATCCTCAATTTTCAACTCAAACGAGCAGCCGCACAACAACCATCACTAGCACATCACTTCCCCCATTTTGATTCACGCCTTGACGATGATTTCTTGATTAACTTTTGATGGAATCAAGTTAGGAATATTTAAAGAGGGTTTTCATCTATGGAAAATGAAGAAAATAAAGGCCAAGTCGTGATATATATGCATTTGGACAGTTCTGGAAATTTTGCACCGCCTCAACTTCGACAGGTCATCGATGTGCATCGACGGGTCGTCGACACTTCGACGGCCCATATATCCTAGCGTCGAAGTGCAAATGCAGATCTGATAGTTGCGTTGGAAAGTAGACTCGCTGAACTTATGAATGCATAGGTTATGGGTTCTGTAACTCCTCATATTATAGGAGATATGGTCCTCACAAGTTGACCCAAAATTTCTGCCCGAAATTCTGCCAAATTTTCTCAAAGTTTCAACAAACTTAATTTCTTCGATTCGCTTAACATCCAACCTTCCCGATAATTACTAAACATGATACTAAGCTCTCATGTATGAAGAATGAGCATGTATAATTCCTTATGACCTCAATAACCTTGCCTTTTAAATCTTCGTCAACTAACTCCCGATGAAACTTTGCGTACAAAAGTACGGGGTGTAACAGATAGCATACAAATCAATGATAGTTTGACTTATGAAGAAGTCCCGGTGGCAATTCTTGATCGTCAAGTTCGTAGGTTGAGAACGAAAGAAGTTAACTCAGTGAAGGTATTACGGAGAAGATAGAAAGTTGAAGAGGCTACATGGGAAGCCGAGGAGGACATGAAGTCCAGACATCCCCATCTCTTTGAAGAGTCAGCAGAAAATGTTGAAAGTAATTTACTTTCCTATTCAGACTTCATTATATAGTTCCCATGTTTCTAGTATTCAGTCAGTTTAGTAGTCACTCAGTTCAGTGTTCATTCAGTCAGCTCAGTTGTTATTCAGTTCAAGAACTATTCAGTTTAGTATTCCTTTCAGTCCAGTATTATTGTGTTCAAGACAATAATGTACACATGTTCCCATCCGTCTTTTGTTACCATGACCCATCATTTGAGGATGAATGATTCCAAAGGCGAGATATTGTAACACCAAGTAGCTATAAACTAGCCTATGTTCATGATTCAGGGACTTAGAAACCAAGACAGAAGTTTTGAAATAGGAAAATAGGCTCAAAACGGTAATTGCATACCCTACGTCAAAAGTACGGGTAGTACATTAAGGGCGTACAACAAAGGAAAAACAACAGAGACCACTGGAAATTCCATTCTAGGTACGGCCACAGAAGTACGGGACGTACATGGAAGGACGGGCCATACTTCAGGCCGTAGACCAAGTGCGGGATGTACTATGGAACCCGTACCTCGTAGACCAAAACCCTTAAGTGCTGGAAATTTATGAAAAAGTACGCCCACCATGTACGAGCCGGACATGGAGCCCATACTGTTAGAACCCGTATTTTGTATATTGGAACAATCCGGATTAATTATGATAAGTTAAGGACAAAACTATTCTGGGATACAAAGTCGGGATTTTTGACCTTTGATTTTATTTGAGACATAAGTTGTGCATGAATTTGTTGGTATGGAACAATTAGAAAAAGTTGGGACCAAAATTGGAATTAATGGAACTTGCAAATCATGCATTTATTCATGCATTTGGCCGTGTAGCTATATTCGGATTGGCCCACCCACTTTGTGTTCATTTTTTAATTGATCCAACATGGGAGTGGGCCATGAACACTTGAATAAGTCTTTCACTAGTTAAAAGGATGACCACTAGTTCATTCCCGCCCCATTTAACATAGAAAAAAAAAGAGCAAGAAATTAAGACCAGAGGGGTTTTCCCAAGGA
>NW_026714254.1:0-22941 GCF_029784015.1 Lycium ferocissimum
ATTATTATCCCCGGGAAAAACCCCCCGAACGTACGAGGCCGCCCTGGGGCTCGGTTCAAAGCATTTTTTTTGCGTCCTCAACATTTTCTAAAAGCTTTGGGGTCCCCCTCCGGCTTTGATCCATGTTTCGGAGGTTTGGGGAGAAAAATCAGGGCTCGGCGTGCCCCCCGCCCCCTGGCCCCGTACCCGGGCGGTTTGGCGGCGACAACGGGGGGGAAGCGGAAAGCCGTTCCTCCCCGGCCCGGGGCCCTCCCGGGGGGCCGGGCTCCCCGCTCGCCGGCCGGGGAACGGGGGGCCTCGTTGTGGGACTGCCCCCCCGGTGGCCCCCGTTCCTCTTTCCCGGCCCCCCTCTGCCGGGGCGATTTTCTCCAGGCTTCAAAAACCATAACGGGGATTGGAAAATATAGAAACCGGTAACTAGCTCTTCCCGATCTTAGAGTACAAAGGGGGTCATTTTCCCCCTGCCGACCTTTTTGTAGGCGCGCTAAAACCCAAAAACGAACGAGTAGTAAGATCAACTGTGATCGATATCACACGGGCATAAAGACAACTAGGTTATGAACATTCGATCGTACATATCCGTCTACGAGCTCTAAACAAAATACATGTGATTACAAGTAGTATTGTGTTTCAAATATATACATAAGAGTAGTACCCAAAAATAGCTCAGGAACCGGAGCGCCTTTCAATATACGGCGGGAAAAGCTCCTGAAGTCGAGCCCGTCAATAAACTCGCGTGGCATGAGACGCGGCCCCCGAAGAAAAGGGGTCATACGAGCGATTGTACCGAGTATGTAAGCCATGGAAATAATACAATGAAACATGTAACATATGAGCAATAACAACGTGTGAGACCAAAGATCATATAGTGAGATAAAGGATAATGCCGCACTGTAAAGTGCCTTTGGCGGATGTCATGCTTGCTTATCATATACTTTTATTCAAAACATTTCGTGTCATATACATTTGAAAATAACAAGTCATGTATCGCCGAAATACGTCGGCTTCTACATGTGTCCCGCGTCGGCATCCCGCGTCCGGGATGGAATTGGTGACCCTGTGTGGCAATGCGTCTATAAGCGCAACAAGTATCCATTCCCAAAATTTCCCCATTTTCATATACATATCATATACATGTCATATACATATCATGTACATATCATATAAGCGACATGCATAGGAACCCAAAGAAAGTCATGTCATCGGGGTGACGTAAGGTCGGTAACCCCAGAATTACCTTATGGAATAACCACGGTACGTCGTCTCACCTTGAAAGAACAAACATTATAAGACGAGACTAGCAATGAATAGCAACACCACAAGAAAACTTAAAACAGGATTATAAAGTTTCAATAAAACAAGTGATGGGTGTTACATCCGGCATTTTTGGCACATTTGGAAAGTTGAAATAATTTTTGCTTGTAGGGAATAAGGCCATATTTGGATTTTCTTCGCATGTAGAACGGTTATGGAAACTTGAACGAAAAACAGGATAAGACCTAAGGGCAAAATTGGAATTTTGGAAATTTGTTTAAATTTTGAAATAAGGATTCTAGCTTATTGGGCCCAATTTATGAAAAGAGAAAATTTGGGCCCAAAATTAATGGAGTGGCCGGCCACTTATGGCCAAGGCCCCGTGGGTTAAATTAATTTTCCCATGTGATTAATATTTATAAGATGGAGTGATCAAGAAACTTCAAGAAAATCAAAGCAAGAACAAGAAAGAAAAAAAGAGAGCAATCGGCTAAGAGAGAAAAAGAAAGAAAGAAAAAAGAAAAAAATTTGGAGCCTCAATTCTTGACTCAAAAATCTTGCTTTCTTTGAATTTACGACAAGTTCAAGGCGCTCTACGACGTAGTATAATTGGTTAAGCGAAAGAACGCCGTTTGCGGAAGGTTGAGATTTCAAGAAAAGGTAAGGTTTCCATGTCTTATGTTATGGAATAAGTGTTTATGTTATAATGATTAGAATTGTACGAGAATTATGGAAATTGTGTTGTGAGGTTGCATGGCCTTGTGTGTGCATGGGGTAGTGTTGGCCGTGAGTCATGTCCTTGAGGAAGGCAAGGATTTTATGTTTTCTTTTCATGTTATGGAAGATTCCTTAAGTATTGTGATGATTATAATTGAATAAAAATCATGGAAATGTGGGGTGTTGAGGTGTGTGGCCGTGAGAGTGTATTTTGTGTGTGTGGCACGTGTGGTTCCCTTGGCAACCTTAATTTTACTTAGTATGTTAGTTGTGTTGTTGGAACTTTGTGATGGAAATGGAAGGAAATGATTTATGTTGAAAGTTGGAAGTTTTGGACGAATTATAGTTTGATGGAAAACTTGTGCATTTTGAGGAATAATGCGAAATGTGTTGAAATGTGTTTGAATGGTCTTGAATTAGTAGATAAACATGAAAATATCGATATTGGATGAAAAGTGAGAAGTTAGAACGGAAGAAATTGATGTGTTATGTTGAAAAGAAAGACTATTTATGTTAATATGTGTTTTGTAGTGTTCTTTGGTGTTGTTGATGTTGTTGTTGGATTGGTTGTTGCCTTTTAAGCCGAGTTTAAACCTCGGGGATGTTAGATATTTAGGGGAGGTCTTTGCCAAATAAATTTCGGTAGTCAAGTGTGGACTTGTTGTTTAAATGCTAACTCTCATGAATAGTAACTGGTAAAGGTGACCATTTGCAGATTCTGGACGAAACGGGAATTGAGCTCAAGCGAGCATAAGGCACCCGTAAGGTATGTAAAGCTATTCCTTCCCTTCTTTTGGCATGTCCTAGGTATACTAGGCTTGAATTTGAGCCCTCGGGGTTTATTCCCCGTTCATCGAAATCCAATCCCGAAATGGAGCACTATTCATTCGGAAGGCAATTGAACTAGTAACCTCTTATCTTGTTGGAAAAATGCTTAAACGTCCGTAACTTGCCGGAATGTAATCGAATCGCCGTGAAACTTCCATAAACCACTCCAGAAGGGGTGTGATATATTATTTTCTAAAGCTTTCTTAAAACCACTCCGAAGGGGGTGTGATATATTATTTTTTAAGGCTTTTCTAAAACCACTCCCGAAGGGGTGCGTACAAAACCATTCCGGGCGGAGCGTGATATTTTATAAAACTTTTTTAGAAACCACTCCGAAGGGGTGCGATATTTTATTATTATTATTACTACTATTAATATGCCCGAAGGGGCTAGGATTAGTATTATGTCGCGAGTGGCATGCCCGATGGGGGCGGGGGTAGCCGTATGCCACGAGTGACATGCCCGGGGGGCTAGGATGCCGGGGCCGCATGTCCGGTGGGGCCGGGATAGACGTATGTCGGACGGCACGCCCGAAGTGGCCATTATTTTACGTCGGGCGCGCATGTCCGATGGGGCGGGATAGACGTATCCGGACCGGCGCACCCGGGCGGGGATTAATATTGTTATTATTACTATTATTATTATTACTATTATTATTATTATTATTATTATTATTATTATTATCATCACCATTATCATTATGTCGGAAGCGCGTGCCCGAAGCGGGCCACCATTATTATTGTTAGGCCGGAAGCGGCCGTCCGGCGGACTATTTTATTTAAACATTTAGTTCATGTCGGGTAATCTAAACTTGCTTTCCGTTGTACTTTTTCGATGTAATCTAAACTTGTTTACACGTTGAACTCTCCTATTTATTGCTTCAGCGATGCTTTACATATTCAAGACATATTCCGTACCGACCCCTTTCTTCTGGGCGCGTTTCATGCCCGCGGAGTTCGTGGACGCGACTGGGGACCCAGCTTAGAGGAGATGAAGATCGAGTCGATGCCTCCATTTGCTCCGAGACGTCCCTCGTTTTGGTATAGCTTTATATATTGTACAGGTTATACTGTATAGAAGTCTGCAACGACGCGTGGGAGTCATGGTTACCGTTTGGCCTTGTCGGCCGTTATTTTGTTGTACGAAATGGCAAGAGGCCTTGGCTCGCCTTGTTTTATGTTATATATATATATATATTATGCTCGAGATGTTTTGAGCTGCATGTTAATTTTTAGTATTTCATTTTACAACTTCAAAAAAAAATTTGAGTCGACGTTTAAGGGTTCGCTCGACTCTGACGAGGGTCGGGTGCCCATCACACCCCAGTGAGGTCGGGGTGTGACAATGGGAATCCGGTATGCACGTGTATCGAGACTCGAGTGACAAACATGAAAACACGGTCATTATGTCCCATTGGGTCATCCGTGAAGGTTTCAAGACATTTGATTTCATTTCAAAGGTTTCGGACGTTTGAACATTTCTTTTCCTTAAAGTACAAGTTTTGGAGTTCAATTCTCTTTTGAATGAATAGTGATTAATTTTAGGTGTCGTTTCCGAGGGGTAGGACTTTTCCGAGGGTCGCATTTTGACCTATACTAACTAGGACATGCCAAATGAAGGAGAGGTAGGCTTCCACATACCTTTTACGCCTTATCCACGTCTCTCCAAACTCAAGCTCCAAGTTCGCCAAAAATCTACAAATTGGTCAGCGTTTACCAAACATGATTAGTGCCTTTTAGAGTTGAATTCTTAAAATAATACTTGGCTACCAAAATTTCAAGACACTTCCTCCGTAAATATTCCATTCCACCAAGTTCAACTTGGCCAATTTTCTAACAACAATCCGGGAATTCAAACCCGGCCAAACTATCAACCAACAATACCAACAACAATATAAGCAACATCAACAATCGACTAAAACGCATTCTAGCGCAAATAGTCTTATTTTCCAAATAACCCAACAACTCCAAATCTAACTTTACACTTACAATCCAATATCAATATGTTCATATTCACATACTAATTTAAGGTCATTCAAACATAAACCAAGAGCATTTCAAACTATATATCCAATTTTCAACAATTCCGTCAATTTCCATATTCAATCCAAAATTCTCTATATATCTGTGACGAGACCATTCCAACGCATTTTCTACTTACTAATTCATCTCCAACAAACCACTTATATTTTATTCAACTCAATTCAATTCTTTACAAAGCAACTCAATTCAATTCCATACAATTCAATATAACTCAATACAATATAATTCACATAATATTCCAACAATACCATCAACATACTACTTACCCACATCTTCCAATTTATGAAACAACAACAACATTTTTTCCTTCTTTCAAATTCAATCACAACAACCCAATTTTCATTCCTCCAAACCATTAAATCTTCACTCTAAAATCATAGAACCTACCATAACAACAATTTCCATTCTAAATAAAATCAATTCATCACACCTTACCATAACCTACACCATTCGGCCAACCCTCCACTATGCATGTTTTTCATGGATTTCCATATTTTTCATACATTACAACAACAACCAACACACAACACAACACAACATAACACATACACACATACACACACACACTCACTGCCTCACCTACACACACTTCCATCACATGAATTTCATCCATTTTCATGCACACAACATACTCAACCATTCATAACATATAAGAAAGAGTTAAACCTTACCCTTTTTTTCCTCAACTTTTCACTTGACTACAATTGACAACTTGTATGCTTATGAGTTTTTCTTGCTTCCACAACAACTCCACCTTGCTGTGGACCGCTTGAATCGGTAAGAAAATGATTTTTGTAAAATTTTTTGCAACTTTTTCTTGGAATTTCTCTTGGCCGAATGGCCTTCAATCTCTCTCTTTTTTTTTTTTGTTCTTTTGTTCTTCTTTTGAGTTTTCTAGAGAATTACAAGATGACCAAGTCATCTTTCCACTTATATATGCTTAGCCCTTCCAATCATAATTAACCATATTGGCCCTACAGCTTGGCTTAATTTCATTTGGCCATGTTTTGCAAGTGGTTAACTGACCAAAATTGCCCCTTTCTTGAAAATTCTAGGAGATTTCTTCAATTTCATGAAAATATTTCCCTTTGTTCCAAATTTGCCCTTAAGCCTTTCTCCATATTTCCATGAGTCATTATGCAAATTTACCTTTTTACCCCACTGCCTTTTCTTAATATTCCCACTTTACAATTTTCCGTACGCAACTTGTGTCACTCGCCTTGACTTACCCGAGGGTACAAAATACGGGATGTAACAGCAAAGCCTTCGTTTTAGCAAAGAGCAATCCTAGCCGTGTGAAGAAGTGGGTAAAAAAGGTAAGGTTCAATCTTATTTTTCATATGTTATGGATGGTTTGTGTATGTTGTGGAGTGTAGAAATGAATGAAATTCATAAAAATATGGATTTTGGAGCTTGGCCGAATAGGTGCATGTGTGTAGAAGTGATGAGCTAATATTATTTAGTATGTTTTGGTTGTTGTTGTATGGATTTTATGGTGAAAATGATGATTTAATGGTCCAAGTTGAAGTAGAGAACGTTTATGGGCTGTTTTGAAGATAATGTGAATTTAGTGTAGTTTCTTGTATTGTTAAGGTTAATGTTGTGAATATGTGGATTATTGGTGCAGTTCATGAATTTGAAAGAAAGAAATGTGTTGTTGATGACCCTATGTAAATTGGAAGGTTTCGGATTTTGGGTATGTTGGTTGAGTCGTTTGAATGTTGTGCGAATTGTTTAAAGAGTTCTTGAATATTGTTTGAATGGTTTCGGATTGGTAATTGAATATGTGAGTATTAGTGTTAGTTTGATTATATATTGGTTTGCATGTATGTAGTGGTAGTGAGCATAATTGGAATGTTGTCGGAATATGTGGATAAGAATTATTAATGTTCGAATGCGTTTCGAATTGATTGTTGATGTTGTTGGAATAGTTGTTGGTATTGTGGTTGAAGAATTGGCCGAGTTGAATTCTCGGGTGTCTTTGAACTTATAGGGAAATCTTTGCCCAAATTTCTGTAAATAAAGTGATGGCTTGGGATTGGAATTCTTAAGTGCTTATGGCTAATGTTTGGTACTTAATGACCTTATTGTAGATTTTGAGCAGCCGAGACTTGGGTTTGGATTAGCCTAGGAAGCAAATGAGGTATGTAAAGCTTACCTTTCCTTCTTTTGGCATGTCTTAGATATGGCTAAGTTATGATATGTTATGAGCTTCGAGGGTAATTCTATTCTTAAAGTCCGAGCATGTTTATGATGCTTATTTGCTTCTTGATGTTGGCATCCTTATATGGTTAAGCTATGGGTTATATGTCTTTGTATGATTGGTTTTCAAATGTTGTATAAAAAGTTTTGTTTTCAAAAGAGTTTTGTAACTACGAACGTCCGTAACTTTCACGGACGAACCGGATGGCTTTGATATGCTCGTAAATGATTCTATGATGTATAATGACTATGATTTCCATAGGCGGGCCGGATTGGGTTGGACGCTCGTCCGTGGGTCCCGCGACTTTTCTTTGTATAGTCTTAACGACTTTTGAAAAGAACTTAATATGACTACCTTTCCGACCCCGAGTATGATTATATATTTATCTGTTGAGTCCGAAATAAGGATTATTATGTATGTGTTTTTGATACGTGACTTGGGTTTCGAAGTTCGGTTTGATATGTTCTAGTGATATTCGGAAGAAAATCTGATTTGACTATTGTTTCGATTTTGAACTAACGGTTCGTTTTGATTATCCTATTGGGTCTTTGTAAGTATTTTGCATTGCATATGATTTCCCCACGGTCTGCTCGTGCGTTACTCGTTATTACCTCTTTCGCCGAGTCCGGTAGGTATGTTATCGTGCGCACTATGTTATATTCGAAGTATGATGGGTTTGGAGATATGAAACCCAGGTATTTGTCGGTATGTTGAGTGATATTGACATTTGGATACTTGTCGCGGTATGTTGAGTGATATTGATGTTGGGTACTTGTCCATGGTATGTTGAGTGATATTGACGCTAGGTACTTGTCCAGCGGTATGTTGAGTGATATTGACCGGGTATTTGTCATGGTATGTTGAGTGATATTGACAGCTGGGTATTTGTCCAGCGGTATGTTGAGTGATATTGACCGCCGGGTACTTATGCAACGGTATGTCGGGTTTGAGAAATATGAAATCTTGCGGAGTTACGATGGGTTATGGCGCCATCGTCGGTGGCGACCATATTCTAAGAACCTGTGCATGATTTGTGTTTTGATGAGTAAGCATTTTGGCATTCGGATTTTGCATTTACTTTTGTACTTTTGTTTCGATTATGACTCGGTTGTTTCTTGTATCTTTGCTTTGGGATACGAGGTATGACGTGATATGATATATGTATTCTGGAATATGACCAGTCGGTATCAGAGCCGGTGGTGGGGCAAGCCCAATGGTGAGGCAAATCCCACATTGGTTTAGGCAAATCCCACATCGGTTAATGTCAGCTCGTATGATATGTTCTATTTTCAGTATATATGAGACAGAAACGTTTTTCAAAAGAAAGATAAACATTTTGCCATTCTGATGGTTATATTTGTCTTCTGTACTGTTTATGTACGATTTGTATTCCAGATACAAGCATTTTGGTATTCTGGCTAGTGTGCTCACTTTCTGTATTCTTTACTTCGGTTATGACTTCGCTTTTCGTATTTCATGCTTTGCATACTCGGTACGTATTTCGTCGACCCCCGCTTTCTTCGGGGTGCGTTTCATGCCACGCGGTACCCGCGGATGAGAAGTGATGTCGGCGGAAGATATTCCATTTGGATTAGCGAGCTCCATTTCCTCCCGAGTGCCGCCGAGTCGAGTGCTTTTGTATGGTATCGAAGTTATGGTAGAGACTTTGCAGACAGTGTCGTGTGTATGATATGTCAGTTTTGTAAGCGGCTATGTAAGCCGATGTATTATTACGCATTATGCTACGAACTTCATATGCTTACAGATTTCATACGATGCTAGTTTTATTTGATTTGGCAAAGATGAAAGGCATGTTTGTTTTCGAAAAAAAAATTTCAGTATGTACTTGTGCTATGTTTTGTGGGCCCAGTATGATTATAAGTATGACGAGAGTCAGCGGGTTCGCTCGGCCACTGAAAGTAAGGGTCGGGTGCCCATCATGCCCTATCGGAAGTGAAATTTGTGACACCTCTAGAGTAATAAATTATATGACGGGACGGGGCCCGCCGTACCCCGAATAGACATATACATATATACGACAAAAAGAATGCCAAAGTGTGGGCTCGGGACAATGGAGCACTCAACTCGTGATGAGTAGGGATCCTAAGCTCGTGGCTCACCCAAACAAGTATACGCACACACGCGGCATGAAACGCGGCCCCCGAAGAAAGGGGTCAGTACGGAATATGTACTGAGCATGTAAAGCACGGAACACAATAGATAGAATCATAACCGAACTGAAATTTACCGAAATAAGTATAGTAATCAGAAAATCAAAAACTTGCCTTTGAATCATGTATCATGCGTGTCAATATCATATCATCAAATCATTATATACATATAGCGTACCCGGCCCCTCCCGGTGGGGACTCGGTGAATGAAATCGTATAATCATCATGCATAGTAATCATATAATCATATATATATATATATACCGGCCCTACAGTGGGGACTCGGTGAATAGAATCATCGGATGCCGTCACGGCCGCCGTCCCCGTATCATCACATCACCCATCATCATCATCATATATATATATATATATATATATATATATATATATATATATATATATATATATATATATATCGTGCCGACCTACAGTGAGGGACTCGGTGAACAATGCAATGGCGTGCACGAATACGTGCCGGCCGGGACTCGGTGAAAGATGCATTGAGGCATGCACGAGCGAGTAGTGAGAAACCATGCCCCATAAATCATTCCAAAGACTCGATGAAATAAATTAAGCGAACTATCATTTGAAAATCGGGACAATAGTTATATCAAATACCTTTCGGACATCACTCGGAACGTATCGAAATAGAACTTTAGAAATCATAGCCACGTGTTGGAATCATATACATAACAATCCTCATTTCGGACTCGGTAAATAATAAGTAATCATACTCGGGGTCGGAATACTAAGCATATTGGGTTCTTTCCAACCAACCATTAGAACTATACAAAGGAACGTTTCGGGGGCCCACGGACAAGTATCAACCAATCCGAGCCCACCTATGGAAGTTAGAGTCATCATACGCTACGGAATCCTTCTACGAGCATATCGAGGCTGTTACACCTCGCATTTTATGCGAATTCGGAAAAATTAGAAACAAGTCGGAATGGTAGGAATTAAGGTTCTAATGGGATTCTACTTAGTGTGCATGGGATGTTTAAGGAAATATTGACGCGGAAATATCAAGGAAGGTTAAGGACATTGTAATGTATTGATTTTGTTTGGTTCATGAGTTGGCTACGGAAAATGTAGATGTGGAAATATCGGAAAAGACTAAGGGCAAAATTGGAATGTCGGAAAATGGTTTCATGAGTCACCAAAAATATGGACTAAGTAGTTGGGCTTGGAAATTGAAAAAAAATAATAAATAAGCCAAGCCCAACCCAAAGGGTGGCCGGCCATGGCCTTTGTTTGGACTAAGTTTAATGAGTTGGTCACATGATTAATCATGTGACCAACAAGTTAATATAAAGGGACCAATTCATGATAATTCTCTAGAATTTTCAAGACTTGACAAAGAAGGAGAAAAACAAGAAAACAAGAAAAAAAAAAAAAGAAGGCATTCGGCTGCCATGGGTGAGATTTCACCCCTCAAAATCTTGATTCCAAAATTCGTTTCTTGTGGTTTTCATGCTAATTCAAGGTCCCTCTACAACGTGGTGCAATTATTTCGGAAGATAACCCGTTGGTTTCGTCGTTTGGATGAATTGGTGAAGTGAAGAAACTTGAAAAGGAAGGTAAGAATTCATCTTTTCTAATTATGTTTTGAAGGTTTGTTTGTGTTGTGGTATATGGAAATAAGTAGAAATTATGAGAATATGGAAGTTTGCATGGTGAATATGAATGTATGTATGTGGCCGAATATGTGTAGTGTAATTATGTTGAGTTTTATGTTGTATTTTAGTTGTGCTTATGATGGAATTTATATTGGAAATGAAAGATGGATGAATTTGATGGAATATGGAAATGTAGGGTGTGGCCGTGTAGTATGGAGAGAATCGGAATGGAAGTGAATTATCTTTGCCTAATAAGTTGGTTGTATTGTTGTGAATCTTGTAATGTAAATGAAGGAAAAATGACGTAAGTTTGCATTGAAATGGAGTGTTGAAGCTCATGTTGTTTAAGTATGATTTTATGACCTTATGATAATTAAGTTGTTAAGGTGTGAATTATGATGATTGTTGATAAATTTGGAAGATGGAAATATGTTATGAATATGTATGTTAAAAACTAGAAGATTTGGATAAATTATGACTTTGGTGGAAAGTTGTATATTTTGTATAGCTTGTGTATATATTGTAGAAATATATGACATGCTTAGAATGGTATGGTTGTCACACCCTAAATGATGGGCACCGACATATTGCTTCCGAATCTCTTTGGATGCTTAAATCAAATGGTAAAATACATAGTAAAATTTTCAAAATTTCTTTTTGACGTTAATTTAAACAATGTAAGCGTAAAGACTACTGTAACATAATGCGTAATAAAAATATATTAGCTAATGGACCCACTCTGAACATGACTGAAGTCGTCTGCAAAGTCTCTAACTTTGGAAATTATTGCATCACTCGGTACAAATGTACCGAAAGGTACCTCGCAATAGCTAGTTATGTTATATTGTGTTGCATGCATAATAATGTACGAGAGATACATAACATAATTAATGACATAAAAGAAATATAGAACATATCATGATATGGTGTACATTGTTGTTGGGTGCATGCTTAGTCTTTTGAACGTACGACCCGATGATCATATTTACGGAACGTGAGCCCCGATCCATATACATATATATAATATAATATAATCGCGGAACGTGTGTCCATATACATATATAATGCGGGAACGTTCGGCCCGATCCATTTACCCACATATCCCGCGTCCGGCATCCGCGTCCGGATGGTATCATATTATTCGGTGGCTATGCGTAGCCCAAATAGAATATACATATATCATGTGCATATATCATGTAAGCATGCGGGAGAGCCCAAAGAAAAGTCATGTATCCGTCGGATGAATCGGTAACCTCCGATTACTTTATGGAATAGATGACTTGAAGGAACAATTATAAGGCGAGACTATCAATCAAGGATAGCATCACGGAAAGCATAAAACGGGTCATAACATATCATTTCATATTTTGAAACCTTTAAAATAGTCATTATCCAAAAATAGCTTAACATTTCATATCGTCGTATTCATGGTAAGAACATATCCTTGCTCTCCTAGTCATTTTCTCTTCATCATTGTCATCATAGAATCATAGTCGTTATTTTGGTCATAAAAACTTTCAAAAATCGTAAAACTTGGATTTTGGAAAACATTCATAAACTTTTAGATCGTGCTTTGAAATCATAACTTCTAACTTTTGAAAATAAGGACGTTATGGGAGCGTTTATAAAATCGCAACGTATGATTCATGCCATAGAAGGAAAAAGGACGAGCCTTAACATACTGCGCCGCGCCTTACTAGCTACGCTTACTAGCCCGAACTCGCTAATCTACATGCAAGAGAATTGACACAACCAAGATTCATTGTCATTCACTTATCTTAACTCTCAATAAATTCACTTATATTCGCCGAAATTTCGTATCTCAAGATCTCCCCCCGTAAATACACCACCCCCGAGACCAAATATTTTGCGAATAATGAAACTCGGCCACATTATTAACAACAATACTAACTATCATACTTGTATAATCAATACAAAATATATTCTAACCTTAACAATTCTTGTCACACAATTGCATCTCGTTTATACTCAATTCAATCACATGTAATCAAGCCAATACCAATGATCTCACATTCAAATACTTGCTCAAAACCTTACAAGCAAAATTCAAGCATACTTCAAGCAATTCACATAACATTTCAAACGGTCCACCAACACATACACTACCGAATTTTTTCCAAATTCAATAAGAATAATTACAACACATTTTCTTTCTTCCATACTCATGAAATATAACAACCACTACATTAACAATTTTATTCTGCAAATATGAAATCATACTAACATCACCTTAACTTCTTCAATAATCCCCAAACAATTTCTGATTTAAACCATTAAATCTTCATTTAACATCATAGAATCCACAACACAAAACCAAAATACTAAATAAAATTAGCTCATCATACCCCACCAAAACAGCCCCATGCTACCAATCAACACCGACAAACGAATTTATATCGCTATTTCTTCCGTTCTAATCCGTTAAATCTTTAAATAAACTTGTTAACAATGAAAAGGAGCCTTCATATTACCTTAAGTAGGCAGCCACCACGTTATCACTCTCCTCCTTGGTTGATTTTTAGCTCAAATTGAAGACAACGCGACGTACGACACTTTTCTCTTCATGGGCTTCGGAATTCGGGGCTCGGATTTTGGTCAAAATTGGTTTTTCTTCTCCAAGGCTTTTTATCTATCTCTCTCCAGAATTTTCTGGTTGTTTCAGATCTTAAAATGAGGAGGGAAGGCCTGAAATATCACTTATATAACATGGGTCATGGGTCTAACCCGGTTGGGCCCGAAGCCCACTATCAGTCTTATGTCATATCTTTTATCACCTAGGAACCCACGACCTATGGTTGGAAAGCTAATTCTTATCTACAACTTATATTTCTTGGTATTTTTCCAAATTCCAAACTTATTATACCGTTTTTTCCTCTCGAAGTCAGGTCACCCCGAAAACGTTTTCTTAAAAATATTTGTTTGGAGGACTTCCACTTTGATTCGGCTCAAGGGTCCTTCTTGAGTTGTGTTCAACTTTATGTGTGCTTCATATAACTTGTCACATGTCCCAAAAAAAAAATCTCGATGTGTGGGCCCCACCTCGCTCGCAAATAATCCGACGTACGAAAATACGAGATACAACACTATCAACGTGAGTTTAAATTATGTAGCAACAACATGATTGTCAATTTTTCTTGAGGAAGCACGTGTCACGCTCATGCTCTAAAAATGCGGGGTATAACATAATGATTTTGGTTAATAATGAATGTAAGTATGAGGGTGTTGGGTTGAACATGTGACGTCGGAATGGAAATTATTGCATTATGTCGAAAGGTTGGCTAGTTATGTTATATTGTGTTGTGTTGCGGTTATTGATGTTCTTGGTGTTGTTGTTGGGTTGTTGTTGATCATTTTGAGCCGAGTTGAATCTCGGGGGTGTCGTATTTATGGGGGAAGTCTTTGCGAAATTTCGGTAGCCAAATAGAAACAAAGATTGAAATGTCGGCTTGCGTTGAATAGTAAGCGGTAAAGATGACCATTTGCGGATTTTCGACGAAACGGGATTTGATTTTTGGCAATCGTGAAGAGCGAGAAAGGTATGTAAAGCTCTCCCATTTCTTCTATTGGCACGTCTTAGATGCATTAGGCTTGACTTTGGACCTCGGCACCTCTCTGCTCCTCGGAATCCACGTCCAAAGATGCCCGCTTTTCATTCGAATTGAACCAAATATTTTGCGAATAGTTAGAAAAAAAAAATTGTTTAAACCCCCTAAAACTTGTATAAATGCATTTCGATTGTCCTAATATCCTTGTAAGTGACGTTATGAGTTTAACATATGTAATTTACGCCCGCCACCTCAATTGACCAAGGGTGGGCCCACTATTTTTGATTTTATTCTCTTGTATTTACGATTTGTCTTACGGCTTTCAAAGAATGTTTTAACTACTAAACAAAAATCATTTTAAATATTCCATCAAGCCATGAAATGTTTTGATATGTACTTCGACTCGAAAGTTTTATTTGAGAAATCCGCCGTGATGTCCGAAAGGTACGTATTATGACTCGGTCCGATTTCATTGATTTGATTCGTTATTCGATATGCCTCATTGAGTCTCCGGAAATATATATGTCATTTTTATTGCATTTAGTTTCTCACTACTCTACTCGTGGATGCCTATGTTTCGACCGGGATATGTTCTCGTATTTCTGCGCATTGTTCGCCGCGCCCGTGTGAGGGGGCGGTATATACGTACGTAGGTTGTGGTGTATGATGTGCCATGTACGCCCCGATTATGTTCGATGTGGACCACTTGGTATGTTATGATTTGTTTCGGAGATATTCCCTACTAAAGTATCTTGTGTTATGGCGCGGAGAAGGGGCGCCCTACTTTCACCGTTGAGTGTAGCGGGGTCGGCTTTTGCATATGTTTTGCATGCATTACGTATGTTTACGATACGCATTTTGATTACCTATGCGTTTCGTTTGTATTCGCACATTCGTTACGATTTTAGCTTTATTTATTTCGGTCTACGCTTTACATATTCGGTACATTTTTCGTGCGACCCCCTCTTCATATGCGTTTCGTTATGTTTGGTTGGATCCGCTCGCCTAGGTTTTCTACACGTGAAGTGCTCCTTTGTGTGAGCCGTATTTTGGTAT
Source organism: Lycium ferocissimum (assembly GCF_029784015.1). Taxonomy (NCBI): domain Eukaryota; kingdom Viridiplantae; phylum Streptophyta; class Magnoliopsida; order Solanales; family Solanaceae; genus Lycium; species Lycium ferocissimum. The sequence goes on from NW_026714254.1 coordinate 15,457, forward strand.
AAAATTCTGCATATGTACGTACGTAGACGGCGGGGCGTACGTTTATGATTATGTTTTGTTCTGTAGAGGTACGAGACATGAGGTGTGGGTTGTATATGTTTCGTGAGATTTGCGTACGTTTAGAGTTTATCTATGCTTTTGTGACGGCCTTATCGGCGTGCGGCATGCCCAGCTTGTCCTTGTTAAATTATTATTTCTGTTTATTTTTAATATTTTGCTAACTTAGGTTAAGGTACGTACGAGTGCTCAACTAGGGCACGTGTCGCGGCCTACGGAGTTGGGTCGTGACAAAAGTGGTATCAGAGCGGTTAGGTCCTCGGAATGTCTACAGACCGTGTCTAGTAGAGTCCTGTTTATGGTGTGAAGCGCGCCACATTTATAAACAGGAGGCTACAGGGCATCTAGGAATTGTTGACCTTCTTCCTGTCTTAGATCGTGCGATAGAGCCAAGTCATAGGAAATAAAAATTCCTTGCGCAAACTTTACATATGGCGGAAGATGGTAAGTGGTGACGGGGAAGGTCACACAGGAAAGTTCGAATATATTTATTCCGTTACCTGAAACAAGGTCCGAATGGTTAGAGTGGGATGTGAAGAAATTTGTATATTCTGTATGGTATTATGGGTATCTGCGGCGTACAAATTTTGAGTAATAAGAATTTGCAAAGGTGACCACCGGAGGTCGAGAAGGGTAAAATGGTAATTGTACAAGAAAGGACGTGTTGTGAATATGCCTCGGGATGCATAAGGCTTCGATTAGCCTCGTATTATGTAATAAAGGTCGTGTGTGGAAATGGACGTGATTATACCGACATTAAGGGACTAGAATCCGTTGAAGTTGCGAAGTTAAGCGTGCTCGAGGGAGGAGCAATTTTAGGATGGGTGACCCTGGGAAGTAATTGAAAAATTTTGCAAACTTGGAATTTAAGGGGATAAATGAGAAGTTAGATAGACCTAAGAATAACTATAGTACACGGGATGAATTATGACAAGCTTCAGTTTAAGGAAATGATAGTAGGGTTGCGACAAGAATATGGGCGGAAAAAAAATTGCGACAAGTATGAATGTAGAAGTAAGATAACAATGGGAAGGATACAGGAAATAAATGGAAATTTGGGGTGACCTAAAGGAAAAGGAAGTATGTGAAGCGATACGCTCTTTACGAAGTCGCGCGGGAGCGATTAAATGGGAAAAAAAAAAATAGAAAGCGCAATATCGCTTGGGAATTAGGGTAAGTTCGAAAAGCGATTGGAAATGTTTGTAAGTAGAATGGTGATGAGTGTATATAAATATGTATGCGTATGACTTTCCCCTGGTGATTACGTTGGTCGAAAGGCGAGTACTAACGACAAAAGGTTGCAACTAACGGAAGGTATTACGACACGGAACATAGGGATGAAGTGAAAGGTGAGAAACAAATGTTACGGATCGGGTGACCCCAATTGAGTTACAAATAGTGATTGGAAGAGTTCTAGCATGACGATATTTGGAAAAGCAAGCGAGTAAAGATATTGAGAGTAAGGAAATTGAAGTATTGAAAGGAATTAAGGAGGAGAAATATGATTAAGTACAATCTTCGAGGCGATAGGGCGAAGCGAAAATCATTATGTAAGAATGAGAGAAGCAAGTTGGTAATCAAGCGAGAAGTAAAACGTGACAAGGAAATTTTCGCAGTCTCTCGAAGTAGTAGTAAAAGTAGCTTAACCGATCGCGATTCCGTATACCCACCGCGCTCCCGATCTCGATGAAACCCCGCCTACTATACCCGGTACTTACGAATCTAATTATATTTCTATCGATGTACCTACGTACGTTCGATTCGATCACAACTCGGTTTGATACATCTTTGTACCGACTCGGCCGGTTGATTTGTCCGATATGCGTTCGTATGTCCGCCCCCGATTACGGAATCGTCCGACTCTCGACATACGCCTGCACGTCTGACCTCGACTATGAATCTGTCTGGTATATGTGCCGGTGCGCCTGACTCTGACTCTGGATATGACCCTGTCCGACGTTCGTCTGATCTTCTGATTCTAACGGAAATTCTGTTCGCCGCATATCCGATTTAAGACCCCGAACGGTCCTAGTAAAGAGATGTCGAAGAATGACAGAGGAAGTTAAAAGATGAAGGCTCTTATAAGTGCTTTGGTCAAGCTCAAGTATGTGTTTGGAAAGGAGGAAACCTCCCCGAAGTGCTATGAAGCCCCATAAGGTCAGCTGAACATTCGAGGACGAATGTTCTAAAGGGGGGGAGGATGTTACACCTCGCATTTTATGCGAATTCGGAAAAATTAGAAACAAGTCGGAATGGTAGGAATTAAGGTTCTAATGGGATTCTACTTAGTGTGCATGGGATGTTTAAGGAAATATTGACGCGGAAATATCAAGGAAGGTTAAGGACATTGTAATGTATTGATTTTGTTTGGTTCATGAGTTGGCTACGGAAAATGTAGATGTGGAAATATCGGAAAAGACTAAGGGCAAAATTGGAATGTCGGAAAATGGTTTCATGAGTCACCAAAAATATGGACTAAGTAGTTGGGCTTGGAAATGGAAAAAAATAAATAAGCCAAGCCCAACCCAAAGGGTGGCCGGCCATGGCCTTTGTTTGGACTAAGTTTAATGAGTTGGTCACATGATTAATCATGTGACCAACAAGTTAATATAAAGGGACCAATTCATGATAATTCTCTAGAATTTTCAAGACTTGACAAAGAAGGAGAAAAACAAGAAAACAAGAAAAAAAAAAAAAAAAAAAAAAAGGAAGGCATTCGTGCCATGGGTGAGATTTCACCCCTCAAAATCTTGATTCCAAAATTCGTTTCTTGTGGTTTTCATGCTAATTCAAGGTCCCTCTACAACGTGGTGCAATTATTTCGGAAGATAACCCGTTGGTTTCGTCGTTTGGATGAATTGGTGAAGTGAAGAAACTTGAAAAGGAAGGTAAGAATTCATCTTTTCTAATTATGTTTTGAAGGTTTGTTTGTGTTGTGGTATATGGAAATAAGTAGAAATTATGAGAATATGGAAGTTTGCATGGTGAATATGAATGTATGTATGTGGGTCGAATATGTGTGTGTAATTATGTTGAGTTTTATGTTGTATTTTAGTTGTGCTTATGATGGAATTTATATTGGAAATGAAAGATGGATGAATTTGATGGAATATGGAAATGTAGGGTGTGGCCGTGTAGTATGGAGAATCGGAATGGAAGTGAATTATCTTTGCCTAATAAGTTGGTTGTATTGTTGTGAATCTTGTAATGTAAATGAAGGAAAAATGACGTAAGTTTGCATTGAAATGGAGTGTTGAAGCTCATGTTGTTTAAGTATGATTTTATGACCTTATGATAATTAAGTTGTTAAGGTGTGAATTATGATGATTGTTGATAAATTTGGAAGATGGAAATATGTTATGAATATGTATGTTAAAAACTAGAAGATTTGGATAAATTATGACTTTGGTGGAAAGTTGTATATTTTGTATAGCTTGTGTATATATTGTAGAAATGATATGACATGCTTCCGAATGGTATGGTAATGATTTTGGTTAATAATGAATGTAAGTATGAGGGTGTTGGGTTGAACATGTGAAGTCGGAATGGAAATTATTGCATTATGTCGAAAGGTTGGCTAGTTATGTTATATTGTGTTGTGTTGCGGTTATTGATGTTCTTGGTGTTGTTGTTGGGTTGTTGTTGATCATTTTGAGCCGAGTTGAATCTCGGGGGTGTCGTATTTATAGGGGAAGTGCTTTACCGAAATTTCGGTAGCCAAATAGAAGCCAAAGATTGAAATGTCGGCTTTGCATGAATAGTAACCGGTAAAGATGACCATTTTTACATTTTCGACGAAACGGGATTTGATTTGTGGCAATCGTGAAGAGCAGAAAGGTATGTAAAGCTCTCCCATTTCTTCTATTGGCACGTCTTAGATGCATTAGGCTTGACTTTGGACCTCGGGGGCACCTCTACTCCTCGGAATCCACGTCCAAAGATGCCCCTTTTCATTTCACCGAATTGAACCAAATATTTTGCGAATAGTTAGAAAAATTGTTTAAACCCCTAAAACTTGTATAAATGCATTTCGATTGTCCTAATATCCTTGTAAGTGACGTTATGAGTTTAACATATGTAATTTACGCCCGCCACCTCAATTGACCGAGGTGGGCCCACTATTTTTAATTTTATTCTCTTGTATTTACGATTTGTCTTCGAGCGGCTTTCAAAGAATGTTTTAACTACTAAACAAAAAATCATTTTAAATATTCCATCAAGCCCTATGAAATGTTTTGATATGTACTTCGACTCGAAAGTTTTATTTGAGGAAATCCGCCGTGATGTCCGAAAGGTACGTATTATGACTCGATCGATTTCATTGATTTGATTCGTTATTCGATATGCCTCATTGAGTCTCTCGGAAATATATATGTCATTTTTATTGCATTTAGTTTCTCACTACTCTACTCGTGGATGCCTCAATGTTTCCCCCCCGAGCCCGGGGATATGTTCTCAAGCGTATTTCTCGCATTGTTCGCCGCGCCCGTGTGAGGGGGTGGTATATACGTACATGGGTTGTGGTGTATGATGTGCCATGTACATATATGATATCGATTATGTTACGATGTGGCCACTTGGTATGTTATGATTTGTTTCGAGATATTTCCTACTCAAGTATCTTTGTGTTATGGCGCGCGGGAGAAGGGGCGCCTCTGCTCCGTTCACCGAGTCCCATAGCGGGGCCGGCTTTTGCATATGTTTTCGCATGCATTACGTATGTTTTTTCGATACGCATTTTGATTACCTATGCATTTCGTTTGTATTCCGCACATTACGTTCGATTTTAGCTTTATTTATTTCGGTCCGTTTTACATATTCGGTACATTTTCCGTGCGACCCTTTCTTCGGGGCTGCGTTTCGTGCCACGCAGGTACAGATGTTTGGTTCGCTGATCCGCTCGCCTAGGTTTTCTACACAGCTGTGAAGTGCTCCTTTGTCCGGAGCCCGTATTTTGGTATAAAATTCTCTGCTGCATATGTACGTACTTATTCTGGGTACGGCGGGGCCCTGTCCCGTCATATGATTATGTTTTGTTCTGTAGAGGTCTGTAGACATGAGGTGTGGGTTCTGTATATGTTTCGTGAGATTTGCGTACGTTTAGAGTTTATCTATGCTTTGTGACGGCCTTATCGGCCTTCGTGCGGCATGCCCACTTGTCCTTGTTAAATTATTATTTTGTTTATTTTTAATATTTTGCTAACTTAGGTTAAGGTACGTACGAGTGCTCAACTAGGGCACGTGTCGCGGCCTACGGAGTTGGGTCGTGACAGAGGCGATCCGAGCCTTTTTGTGAAAGTTACGGTCGTTCGTAGTTTCGGAATCTTTTTAAAAACAAAATTCCTTATATAACATTTGAAATTCAAACATACAAAGGACACAAGGATCATAACATGACTACATTAAGAATGTTAATATCAAGAGGCGAATGAAAGCCGTAACCACGCTCGGATCGTAAGAATAGAATTACCCCGAGGCTCGTATGATTTTTCCCTTACGTCTAAGACATGCCAAAGAAAGAAAGGGTGAGCTTTACATACCTTGTCCGCTCTCCAAGCTAATCCAAACTTACGTCGTGGACTTCCCAAGATCTACAATGCGTCATTAAACCAAACATTAGCTAAGGGTACTTAGGAATTCGCTTCCAAACTAGCACTTAATTCTACAGACCTGTAAATGCAACACCCCGAGAATTCAACTCGGCCAAATTCATCAACAACTATACCAATAACATTCTAACAACATCAACCATTAATTCAAAACACATCCTAACATTAACAACCTTCTTTCACATAATGCGACGACATTCACTTATATTCAATTCAACCGCATATAATCAAACTAACACCAATACTTACACGTTCAATTACTAATTCGAAATCATTCAAACAATATTCAAGGACACTTTAAACAATTCACACAATATTTCAAACAATCCAACCCCACCACCACCTTACCCGAAATCTCCCCAACTCAACATAAACAACACTAACACATTTCTTTCCTCCAAAACTCATGAACTACACCAACAATCTACACGTTAGCAATGTCATCATCATAACTATAGAATCTACATAAGAATTACATTAACTTCCAAATCAGCCCACCACCATTACAACCTCAACTTGAATCATAAAACTTCCATTATCAACATAGAATCCACACAACAACAACAACCAAAACGCTAAATAAAATTAATTCATTCTTGGCATACATATTACGTATACACGGTTCCAACACCATAAATACGGCCACAACATCAACATACCACTTCATGGTTTCTATCCATTTCTACACACTACAACAACATGCAAACATGCTAAATACCATTAATTCATCACTCCCACATCACCCACACACTCACGGCCAACACCCACACACACGGTTCAACACCAACATCCATATTTTCATGATTTTCATTCATTTCTACATACTACAACATCCACAAAACCATTCATAACATATAAAAGAAAAGATTGAACCATACCCTTTTTCACCCACTTCTTTCACTCGGCTAGGACTTGTTTTTGCAAGAATGAGTGCTTTACTTGTTCCAACAACTACTCCACGTTGAAGAGGACCTTCCAATTGATTGAATTGCTAGAAGAAATTTTTTTTTTGATTGTTATTTTTGGACCTCAATTTTTGGCTCTCTAGCCGAATGGTTGCTTTCGTTCTTCAAGTTTCTTGAAAATTCTAAGGGTGAAGATGAGAAATAAGATGACTTAGTCATCTTTTTATTTCATGTATTAGCCAACCATGTGGCTATGGCCCACACCAAGGTGGCCGGCCATATTTTTTTTTTTTTTTTTGAACTAATTACTTTCTAAAAATAACATTTAACCCCAACTTTCCTTAGTATTCCATATACAATATCATGAACAACTTATGTGTCACGACCCAACCCCCGTGGCCGCGACCGGTGTCCTAACCTGACACCCATACGCACCTACGACGTATCCGGCATATCAAATAGCTAATCTCGTTTAGACATACATAAATTCATACAAATATCGGGTACGTCGCATGAAAATATATACATACATAAACATACTTGACACACACAACGCCGGGGCTATCATAACGAACGAGTCGCAACCCGAACATACATTCGACCGGTAATGACTACCGCGACCAGCGATCATGTACGCGGACCTGCAGCATCGAACGAGAATCGAGAAGACGGGACGAGGCCCCGCCGTACCCAAATAGTCATATATACGAACATATGAACAACGACGGAGATATATACCAAAAAGTATCGGCTCCGGATCAAGGGAGCTCCTCAAGCGACGGTACAGAGTCCTGAACCGGTGGCGTATCACGCGGTGCGGCCGTACGTGAGCGCAACACGACCCCACAGAGAAACGAGGGGTCGGTACGAAAGATGTGCGAGTATGTAAACGAAAAGGTAACAAGTATCCATGA
>NW_026714255.1:0-23776 GCF_029784015.1 Lycium ferocissimum
ACTCCACAACAATCAAAACATGCTAACTAACATCAATACATGTCTTATACCACAACACACGCACACATGGCCAATTCCATCATACACGACCAACTCCAATTTCCTTCCTAACATGATTTTGTTCCATTTTAGCATACAACAACACATATACATCAACCATAACACAAGGAAACAAGATTAAACTCACCTTTCTTCTTCAACTTCTTAACTTAGCCAAGGTTGGTTGTTAGAGAAAACGAGCGAACTATCTTCCGAAATAACAACGCCACGTCGCTTAGCACCCTTGAATTAGTAGGTTTGCATGAAGAAATGAATTTTTCTATGGCTAGTTCTTGGTCCTCTTTTTTCCCCCTTGTGGCCGAATTGCTTCTTTCTTTTTCTCTCTTCTCTTTTGTTTCTTGATTTCTCTAGAAGTATTGGCTAAGTGATGAAGATGACTTAGTCATCTTCTATATTTAATCACATGTTCCTTGTGGCCTTGGCCCACCATGAGGTGGCCGGCCACCTTGCTCCAATTTCTTATTTTTCTTTCTTTTTTTTTTTGACTTTTCAACTTACCCAAAATAGCTCACTTACTAATTATGGAAAATTCCTCCAATTGTTGTTCTAACATTTTCCAGACATTGAAATCATACACAATTTAAGCCTCTAAGTCAATCGAAAGTCTCTCAGGATAGCCTTGCCCCTAACTTCTCACAATTCGCACAAGTTGTCCCGTTGTTCAAAATACGGGATATAACACTAAGAAATTTGAATCAACAAACGAATGAATCCACAAATGAGCAACATTGAATTCGATGGAAATCAGCAATTCACTTCACAACTAGGAAGCAACACTTGGTTAACCAACCAAACAATCTATATTAATCTAAGACTAGCAACTACAATCTCTCATAAGAGTTTTCTTCATTCAACATAATCTAAAGATGAAAATAACCTAAGTCTAGTATTTATACTAATAGACTTAAGAGCTATGCTAGTTATCACAAGAATGTCATTAATGAGGCAAGGACCTTGTTGGGTTAGTTGGATGTTAGCTTGAAATCCGAAAAAGGCTCCTCTTGCACATATAGCCATCATCGAATCCTCAAACTTGCAATTGTGACCCTTTTGCATCTATGGCCCTTATTTGCACGTCTAGCCACATTTGGATTTCTATCCCTTTGTGACTCTAGCCACTTTGAGTATTGGCCTTCTTTTTTGTAGCTTCTTCTTTCATTCCTCTCCAAGCTACTTTTCATACTTCATAGGCCTTCTTATAGGAATTGTATGCCTCTCCATGGGTCTCTAATGCTCCTTTGGTCATCCTCCTAGCTTGAATGGAGCGGAGTCTCATGCCTTGGTCTTCAATGTGAGCCTTCAAGTGAGGTGTTCCTAGTAGGGTCGTATTAGGTTCTACAACCAATAATGAAATCCACCATCATATGACTAAAATAGCGCTAGAATCTACCTAACAATCTATCACACTGTCACGACCCAGCACCGTAGGCCGTGACTAGTGCCCGAACTGGGCACCCATACCCCCTATCAATTATAATCAGATCATAGCAAATATAACGAAAACTTATACGTATCGAAAGGCACGACACCGCGCACACATATATATATACATATATCATATATACAACCGGAGATATACAACACAACCGCAACCGAAGTGCTACCCACAACCCACGTTTATGTCTACATGTGCCTCTAACAAGAAGAATGTAATCATATGACGGGACGGTGGCCCCGCCGTACCCCGAATAAATATATACACATATAAAAGAGTCCGTACAAAATCGGGACTCCAAACAAGGAGCTCTCCAAAGTAGCCGAGTAGTGGATCCTAAGCCGGCTCACCCAAACGAGTGTCCGTACCGCGCGGCATAAAACGCAGCCCCCCAAGAAAGCGGGTCATGACGGAAGATGTACCGAGCATGTAAAGCACGTAATACAACAATATAGAACCATAACCGAAATGAATATATCAAAATAAATATAGTAATCAGGAAATCAAAAACTTGCCTGTGAATCATATATCATGCATGTCCATATCATATCATCAAGTCATTATGCACATATAGCGTACCCGGCCCTCCAGGGAGGGACGCGGAGATAAATCATGTAAACATCATGTATAGTAATCATGTAATCATATGCATATGTCGTACCCGCCCCTAGTGAGGGACTCGGTGAATAGGATCATCAAATGCCATCCCGGCCGCCATCCCCATATCATCACATCATCATATCATCATAGATAAATATATAGCATACCCGGCCCTCTAGTGAGGGACTCGGTGAACAATGCAATGAGACTGTGCACGAATACGTACCCGACCCAAGACTCGGTGAATAGATGCATTGAGGCATGCACGAGCAGAGTAGTGAGAAACCACATGCACACAAATCATTCCAAAGACTCGATGAAATAAGTTAGGCGAACCATCATTCGAAAATCGGAGCAATAGTTGTATCAAGTACCTTTCGGACATTTCTTGGAACTTATCAAACCGGACTTAGAAACCATAATTACATATTGAAATCATATGCGTAACAATCCTCATTTAAAATGCATAAAAATCATGATCCTAAACTTGTCAAATAAGTAGGGAATCCATACTCGGAAGTCAAGGTGAAAATAGTTCTAAATCTTTCTTAAAGGTCATTAAGGATAAGCATAGAAAAGCCGCGGGCCCCACGGACGGGTGTCAACCCCATCCGAGCCCGCCTATGAGCGTTGGGGGAATGTTATGTCTCATGAAGTTACCTACTAGGTTTCGGGGCGATCCGAGCTCGTCTACGAAAGTTACGGGCGTTCGAAGTTTTGGCGTCTTTTAAGAATAAAATTCTTACAAAACTTTTGAAGTTTCCATCAAATGAAAACATAAGTATTTTAGTTAGGCTACATCAAAGAAGTAAATCTTTAGAAGCGAATAAGATACGTATATAAGCTCGGATCACAAGAGTGGAGTCACCCCGAAGCTCGTATCACAACCTAATTAAGACTAGGACATGCCAAAAGAAGGGAGGGTGAGCTTTACATACCTCGGTCGCTCCCTAAGCGAATCCAACTCAAGTCTCGGCTCTCCAAGCTCTACACAACGTCAATAAATATCGAACATTAGTTGGAGACATTTAGGAATTCTATTCCAAACGAACATCAAATTCTACCGAAATTTCGGAAAGCATTTCCGTAAATACACCAACCCCCGAGATTTCAACTCGGTCCAATTCATCAACAACAACACCAACAACCAAACTAGCAACATTAATATTCAATTCCAACGCATTCTAACATTAAATACACTTCTTTATATAATTCAACAACATTCATTATTTTCCATTCAACTACTCACATTCAAACCAATATCAACGTTTATACATTCGATTACTAATCCAAAACCATTCAAATAATATTCAAGAATGCTTTAAACAATTCACACAATATTTCCAACAATCCAACCAACACTCTAATCCACCCGAAATCCTCCCCAAACCCGAGAACAACACCAACATACTTCCTTTCTCCAAAACTCATAAACTACATCAACAATCTATATGTTAACAATGTCATTACCATAAATACAAAAATTACATAAGGATTACATTGCCTTCCAAATCAGCCCACAACCATCATAACTTTAAATTGATTCATTAAACTTTCATTACCAACATAGAATCCACATAACAACCATAACCACGACACTAAATAAAATTAATACATTCCTTGCACATATACAACACGGTTTCTACACCATTCACACGGCTACCACATCAACATGCCACTTTCATGATTTCCATCCATTTTCCACACATTATAACAACACAAAAACATGCTAAACACAATTAATTCATTCCCTCATACATCATTACACACACGGCCACACACACACACGTTCATGGCTTAACTTCAACATCCATTTTTCATGATTTTCTTCCATTTTAGCAACAACAACATATAAACCATACAACACATAAAACAAGATTAAAACTCACCTTTTCTTCTTCAACTTTCAACTTGGCTAAGGTTGTTAGAGCAAGAATAAGAGCTTTGCTTGTTCTAACAACTACCTCACGTTAAAGAACCCTTCAAGTAGGAAAACTAGGAGAAATTATTTTTTTGATGGAAGATTTTTGATCTTGTTTTTTCTAGCTATGGCCGAATGGCCTTCCTTATCTCTCCTCTCCATTTTTTTCTTGATTTCTCTAGAAATGATGAAATGGAAGATGACTTTGTCATCTTTTATAACACATAGTAGCCATCCATGTGGTCATGGCCCACATAACCTGGGTGGCCGGCCACATGGTCCTCCATTTCTCTCTTTTTTTTTTTTTTTTTTTTGTTGAATTTTCAACTTTCCAAAAATAGAATATTTTCCAAAAATAGAATTGACCCCAAATGCTTCTTTAATATTTCCATGCCAATAAAGTCATACACAATTTAAGCTTTTAGAGACGTACAAAAGTCTCTACCTTGTATCTCGGAATGATCTTGTCCTTAACTTGTCGTGGTTGACTCGGATTATCCCGACGTATAAAATACGGGATATAACATCCTTCCCCCCTTTAGAACATTCGTCCTCGAATGTTCAACTAGTCCCGTAGGGTCTTACAAGGATCTCGAGGTTTCCTTTATTACCATAGCATATAATCTCATCTACCGATGGTATTTTTCTTTTACCTCTCTTCACCTCTCAAGTCATCTCCTTTCCATTATTATTCCGCCACAATGCCTTAAGAAAGCCATGTCTTTAATACGCAACATTCTTGCCAATCAATATAACAAGGTCCAAAGTATATCTTAAGTTAGACTTCTCCTCCTTGCCGAATCTTATTACGCTTTTCATGGATCACATAAATTCACCCTCTTTTTGTAGCCACTAATTCCAACCATCTTGCTCAAGCCATCTTATACTCAACCTGTAATACTTTAAACACATTACCTCGGGTTATCTCTTTATCTTTAATTCAATCCTTCTATTGTCCCTTTGCCTCGCATCTTGCTCTTAACTTTCGTGTCACACATTATGTCGCAATCTTTACAAAAATAAGCGAAGGTGCTCAATTTAATCCGGGGTGCCTTAGCACGGCTTCATTAATCCCTATGTTTGTCTCACTTATCTCGCCTTCCTATCTTATCTCGTCTTCCCACCGGTATCGGAGTAGATCTTTGGTCCAACCATAACTATATCCTACTTGTCCTTAGTACAAATTATATCTTGGTAACCTAGTTCAAATCATTTTTTACACCTTTCCCTAATGCACTCAAACTATTATCACCGACTTGTTATTACCGAATCCCACTTCTCCCATAAATACTCTTGTACAGCTTGTATAGAGTGCATTTAATCTCAGTCACAATCTTTTATTCCCCTAGTTCACTCTGTTCCACTTATTCCTTCCATCCTAATATTCGCTTATGGCCTACCCTACTGCACTCTCTTTCCTTCCCTTTCTCACTGATCTACTATGCTTACTTCCTACCATTGTAGGTTTTTCTATTTTCCCCCTTACTCTCCATAAGGCATAGCATTATTAGAGAATAACCTTATTGTCCACATCTTAATTCTTGATCCAACCTAACAGTGTTACCCTTCACGATGTCTCTGCAACCTACTCGTTATCAGACTCTTGTCTTATTCTCCCTAACCCCCAGCACCATCTCAATTGCTATCCTAACTATTTTCCTTTTTCCCCGGTTTTTTTGGGTCCTACCAACTTGTCTCGATAAGGAACCTTACCAACAGGTTGGGCATCCGTATCAATCGCGTCGTGGCATTAATTGTCTTTATCTTGCACTTGCGTTCCTCGTATCCGCTTCCCCCCTTTAGGGGTGTACTTATATTATTACCTGATTATATTCGCCTTACACCTGCACTTCCATTCTCGGTCAGACGGTACTTTTGTTTCAACATTCCGATTCCCCTTACTATTTATCTGCTCACTTCCTTCCTTTTCCTAACATCCTTACGCCAGTACTTCCCAAGTCTACCCTATAGCAAAAACGATATCAAATTGCCTTATGACATTCATGCCACTCATTTTTCTTTTCACTTGAACTTTGTTGTCCTGTCCGATTAATGCCTTCCGTATACCGTCACATTGGTTGCCGGAATACGTACACCCGCTAATATAGCCATGCATGGAGTATCACACGCTTTTTGGTACACATATATAATTGCCAACATCTTACTCACAAAAGATCCCCCAAACACCACTCAAACTGATCCTAACTCTAGCGCCGGGATGTACCTTCTTTTTCTTCACCCGATCTAGTCCGCTCCGGCCTACGAGACCTCTTAAGATTTCCACTTGCTCAGTATGTTCTCAGTCCCTTTAGACCACTCTAGCTTCCCATTTGCTTCTTATGGCTGAAGTTGTAAGGCTTTCAGAAACTTCCCAGGGGGTCACCCATCCTGAAATTTCTCTCACTCTAGCACGCTTAACTTCGAAACTTCGACGAAATACGATGCTCTAACGCTGATATAATCGCGTTCAGCTCACCACAGGACCTTCGTCACGTGATTTGGAGTAAAATAAAGTCTTGACAGGTTTCCAGACGCTTTCGTACACAATTACCATTTTACCCCTCTCTCGACTCTACATATTCACTTATTACCTATGGGTATTACTACTTTCCATCCTAGACTATCAGGTCCGTAGTGATAATAAACATACCTTAATCTCCGTTATTTATAAATACTTGATTATCAACCCTCGGATTTCCGTCCACCGCGATTAAGCAACAATTATGCAACAGATACACATATATAAGAATATAAATTCTAGTGAGGATTCATGCACCTGTAGCCGCATCTGGTAGTGCCTCCTGATTCTGTCTACTGGCCAACGCGTATAGGTGGTTCGATGGACCGCTAAAACTGAAAGGCTCCGCCGCGACCTCTACCCCGGCCCGCTGGTGCCGGTAGCCCGCCCCGCAGGCGCGCAACCGCCGAGAGAGGGACGAACCGAACCGACCCGAAGGGGCCGGATCGCATCACCTAAACCACCCCTATGCGAGCACTCCCTCATAACATGGCCCTGACGGCCGCAAGTAAAGCAAGCACCTGTGCCACGACGACACTCCCCAAAATGAGGTCTACCGCAACGGGAACACTGGGGTAATGGGGGCCTCGTCTGACCGGAACCTCTGTCCACCTGTGGCCCTGAAACTCTGGAGCTCTGACCGGCTCCCGAATACCCTATGCTATCAAATCTCCTGCCCGGGAACCGTGGGGGTGCACTCCGTGCCGGCTGAGAAGAATACCCGGTACGCTGCTGAGGCTGCCCGCCTCGAAACTCTCCAGAATACCCAGCCGATCTAGCCCTCTTGGGCTGGCCCCTGTCGTAGTCTCTATCGGGCTGACGCCCCCTATGTCGCTCCTCCATACCCTGGGCATACGCCTGTACCCGGGCAATATCCATCCCCGGCTGGGAAGCCATCGCCATACAACTATCAATCAAGTAACTGTCCAGCCCCATCACATACTGATGTACCCGGTCAGCCATATCAGCCACAATATGAGGCGCGTATCTAGCCAGAGAATCAAACTCGAGGCTATACTCCCGGACACTCCTGCCGGCCTGCCTCAGACGTAAGAACCGGTGGACCCTGGCTCGCCTCGTCTCTGGAGGTAGAAAATGGCCAAGAAAGGCCTCCACAAACTCGTCCCACACGGCTGGAGGGGCACCCTCACCCCTGGACAGCTCCCACGACTCATACCAATTGGCTGCTATGTCGTGCAGCCGATACGACGCCAACTCTACCGACTCAGTCTCGGATGCCCTAACAAGCCGCAGCGTACGCCGCATCTGCCTGATGAACTCCTGAGGGTCCTCCTCGGGCTTTGACCCGAAGAACTCTGGCGGATTACAGGTCAGGAAATAACGAGCCCTCTGACTGTCACGTCTGTCCGCACGGTCATCCCCTACTCCGTGCCTCTGAACCTGCCCTGCTACCAATCTGGTAAGCAACTGGACGGCGTCCCTCATAGCCCTGTCCTCCGCCCCTGGCTGAGGAGCTGGAGGCTCGGGCACTCGAACCTCAGGGGCGGGCGGTGGAGCCGCCTCCTGTCCTGCAGCTGCTGCTGCTCTATGCCCCTCTGAAGGTGATGGGGTGGCAGAACTGGCCGACCGGGGCACAACCTCCGGCTCGAGCTGAGCATGGGCCCTGGTAACTCTCTGGGCCCGACTGGTCTCTCCTCAAGCAAGAGACTTGCCCTTCTCCGGGCAGCTGTCGCCTTTCTCGGAGGCATCGCCGAAAACATAACGATGCCGTTAGGAGGAGTCATCCTGATAATACAGCTCTATCGCACGATCTAAGATCAGAAGGAAAGGTAACATCCTAAATGTCCTGTAGCCTCCTGTTTATAGATGTGGAGCACAACACACCGATAAACAGGAATTTACTAGACACGGCCTGCAGATATTCCGAGGACTAACCGCTCTGATACCACTTTTGTCACGACCCAGCCCCGCAGGCCGTGACTAGTGCCCGAACTGGGCACCCGTACCCCCTATCAATTATAATCAGATCATAGCAAATATAACGAAAACTTATACGTACCGAAAGGCACGACACCGCGCACACATATATATACATATATCACATATACAACCTGGAGATATACAGAACACAATTGCAACCGAACAGTGCTACCCACAACCCACGTTTATGTCTACAGGCCTCTAACAGTAAGAACAGAATCATATGACGGGACAGGGCCCCGCCGTACCCTGAATAAATATATACACATATAACAGAAGAGTCTGTACCAAAATCTGGGCTCCGGACAAGGGAGCTCTCCAAAGTAGCTGAGTAGGGATCCTAAGCTGGCGGCTCACCCAAACGAGTGTCTGTACCTGCGCGGCATGAAACGCAGCCCCCGAAGAAAGGGGGTCAGTACGGAAGATGTACTGAGCATGTAAAGCACAGAATACAATATATAGAACCATAACCGAACTGGAATATATCGAAATAAATATAGTAATCAGGAAATCAAAAACTTGCCTGTGAATCATATATCATGCATGTCCATATCATATCATCAAATCATTATGCACATATAGCGTACCCGGCCCTCTAGGGAGGGACTCGGTAAATAAAATCATGTAAACATCATGTATAGTAATCATGTAATCATATGCATATGCCGTACCCGGCCCTCTAGTGAGGGACTCGGTGAATAGGATCATCAAATGCCATCCTGGCCGCCATCCCCATATCATCACATCATCATATCATCATAGATAAATATATAGCGTACCCGGCCCTCTAGTGAGGGACTCGGTGAACAATGCAATGAGACTGTGCACGAATACGTACCCGGCCCGGGACTCGGTGAATAGATGCATTGAGGCATGCACGAGCAGAGTAGTGAGAAACCATATGCACACAAATCATTCCAAAGACTCGATGAAATAAGTTAGGCGAACCATCATTCGAAAATTGGAACAATAGTTATATCAAGTACCTTTCGGAGATATCTCGGAACTTATCAAACCGGACTTAGAAACCATAATTACATATTGAAATCATATGCGTAACAATCCTCATTTAAAATGCATAAAAATCATGATCCTAAACTTGTCAAATAAGTAGGGAATCCATACTCGGAAGTCAAGGTGAAAATAGTTCTAAATCTTTCTTAAAGGTCATCAAGGATAAGCATAGAAAAGCCGCGGTCCTCACGGACGGGTGTCAACCCCATCCGAGCCCGCCTATGAGCGTTGGGGGAATGTTATGTCTCATGAAGTTACCTACTAGGTTTCGGGGCGATCCGAGCTCGTCTACGAAAGTTACGGGCGTTCGAAGTTTTGGCGTCTTTTAAGAATAAAATTCTTGCAAAACTTTTGAAGTTTCCATCAAATGAAAACATAAGTACTTTAGTTAAGCTACATCAAAGAAGTAAATATTTAGAAGTTTAATAAGATACGTATATAGCTCGGATCACAAGAGTGGAGTCACCCCGAAGCTCGTATCACAACCTAATTAAGACTAGGACATGCCAAAAGAAGGGAGGGTGAGCTTTACATACCTCGGTCACTCCCTAAGCGAATCCAACTCAAGTCTCGGCTCTCCAAGGTCTACACAACGTCAATTCAGTTGGAGACATTTAGGAATTCTATTCCAAACGAACATCAAATTCTACCGAAATTTCGGCAGCATTTCCCCTGTAAATACACCAACCCCGAGATTTCAATTCAGTCCAATTCATCAACAACAACCCCAACAACCAAACTAGCAACATTAATATTCAATTCCTACGCACTCTAACATTAAATACACTTCTGTATATAATTCAACAACATTCATTATTTTCCATTCAACTACTCACATTCAAACCAATATCAACGTTTATACATTCGATTACTAATCCAAAACCATTCAAATAATATTCAAGAATGCTTTAAACAATTCACACAATATTTTCAACAATCCAACCAACACTCCAATCCACCCGAAATCCTCCCCAAACCCGAGAACAACACCAACATACTTCCTTCCTCCAAAACTCATAAACTACACCAACAATCTATAAGTTAATAGTGTCATTACCATAAATACAAAAATTACATAAGGATTACATTGCCTTCCAAATCAGCCCACAACCATCATAACTTTAAATTGATTCATTAAACTTTCATTACCAACATAGAATCCACACGACAACCATAACCACAACACTAAATAAAATTAATACATTCTTGGCACACATACTACACATGCACGGTTTCTACACCATTCACACGGCTACCACATCAACAGCCACTTTCATGATTTCCATCCATTTCTACACATTACAACAATACAAAAACATGCTAAACACAATTAATTCATCCCTCCTACATCACTACACACACACGGCCACACACACACATATTCGGTCCAACACCAACATCCATATTTTCATGATTTTTGTTCATTTCCACACTTAACAACATACATAAACCATGCATAACATATAAAAGAGAATATTAAAGCATACCTTCTTCTCCCAACTTCTTTCACTCGGCTAGCCTTGTTCTTGCAAGAATAAGAGCTTTGCTTGTTCTAACAACTACCTCACGTTAAAGAGCACCTTTCAGTTAGTAGGAAAACTAGGAGAAATTATTTTTGGGATGAAGATTTTTGGCCTTCCTCTTTCTCTAGCTATGGCCGAATGGCCCCTTATCTCTCCTCTCCCATTTTTTTCTTGAAATTTCTAGAGGTGAAGTGATGAAATAAGATGACTTTGTCATCTTTTAATAACACATAGTAGCCAACCATGTGGCCATGGCCCACATAACCACATGGCCGGCCACCTAGTCCTTCATTTCTCTCTTTTTCTCTTTTTTTTTTTTGTTGAATTTTCAACTTTCCAAAAATAGAATACTTTCCAAAAATGGAATTGCCCCCAAATGCTTCTTTAATATTTCCATGCCCATAAAATCATACACAACTTATGCTTTTAAGACAACAAAAGTCTCTACCTCGTATCTCGGGATGGTCTTGTCCTCAACCTATCGGGGTTGACTCGGATTATCCCGACGTATAAAATACGGGATATAACACACACAAAATTCAGTATCTCTCAAATATTCATCATCAAAATCTAAGTAATAAAATGAAAGACAAGCTATATATACAAGCTAAGTAAAGAATACTAATAGGCAATTACAAAGCCACCCTTAATGAAGTAAGGGCCTTGTTTGGCTAGTCTTCTTAGTGTAGTCTTCAATTCAAGGATTGGCCTTTAATGGCCAAACACGCCCCTCCTTGCATAGATGGCCCTCTAATCAACCTTGCATGCATGGCCTTCTTGCAAGCATAACCCTCCTTGCGCAAAGTAGCCACTTGCACAAATAGCCCTTTGCGTAAATAGCCATGTTCCGGCCTTGAATCACCCAAGCTTGCAACTGTAGCCACTTTATGAGGCAAGCCTTGGGCCTTGGAATCTTGACTTCTTCTCCCATGCTATCTCCCATAGCTTGAAGGCCCTCCAATGACTCCATTTAAATTCTCCCAAAGCTTCATCTTCCATGAATCCGCTTCCAACAAAAATCCTTGGAGAAGTTTGAGTAGTTGAGTCATTTGTGGCATTTAGGATCATATCAACAGGTTATCACTTTATCTCATATTATGTTCCATGCTTCTTATTATGTTGTTATTTATGCCTTACATACTTAGTACACTATTCGTACTGACGTCCTTTCTTGTGGACGCTGCATTCATGCCCGCAGAATCAGGTAGCCAGCCAGACGATCCAGACCAGTAGGATCTCTCCTCAACCACAGTCAGTGCGCTCCATTGGTTCAGAGCTGCAGCCTTTTTGGTATGCTATTTTTGCTATATAGGGAAATGGGTATGACAGGGCCTTGTCTTGTCCTTTTCTACAGTGTATATAGAGGTATGTAGACAGTTGTATATAGTAGAAGCGTCATGTAGCTGGTCTCTTATTTTATGTACAGTACATGTAGTGGCCATGTCGGACTGCGATGTCATCCTTTGCATGTGTGCCTATATATATATATATATATACATGACCAAGTGGACTGTTTATGAGATGTGGAGGTAGATTTTATCGTATAAATTTTACAGCAGATGCTATCATTTGAATATAAGTTAGAAATGGGCCACCAGATTATTCAGTATATGGCAAGTATGAGGTTAGGGGTGCCTGGTCAGCAGTGGCCGAGCACTCGTCACGACCCATGGGTTTGGGTCGTGACATTAGGGCAAGTGTCAAGTACATCTTTGGAAGGGTTAAGGGAACCCTCCGCTTCAATCCTCTCTTTCGCTTCACAAGGCTTAGACTTCTCCATCTTCATTCGTTGCACCTTGCGTATGCATTCCATATGTTCATCTATACCATCCAACTTCGATGTCCAGCCCAATATTTGATTCATGATCATAGCCAATGAACTTGCTATGGATGGCATATCTCCTATCTCTTGAATCCGACCTCCTTGATTAGTTGTTATAACCTTTAGACTAGGATAAGATGTCGGACTTGGGTAGTTGCCACAAGAACTTCCATAACCAACAAGTTGGACACCTCCCGTCAACACTTCCCCCCTCCTACCCTCACACCATAACAATATTAAGAACATGGCACCTCCGAATTAGGATAAGAATCATAGTTCATTGTGCTTCTTGGATTAGAAAATGTATAATCTCTTCTCCTCCTCGAACAACTCCTATTTGGATGAATCCACACACTTATACCACTTTGCTTGGAATAGGAAGTATTACAAGGAGATGTACATAGGTAGCTACTAGAAGATCCCTCATAAGGACTAGATTCAACACCATGGTCTTCATAAGCATAATCACCACAAAACGCATAGCCATTAGGCTCATGATCATCACAACTTCCCATTTCTTGCATATTCCTACCAATTGGTTCATATCGTAAGTGTGAGGAAGGAGTATACCTCAATTCGCCCCCATGTCCATGGCGTGTAGGATGAGACTCTTCATGCTCATATCCATCATAGGACCCTTCTTCATACTCATCTACTCCTTCGTCTTCATAAGCCTCATGAGGTGTTGCCTCACAATTGCCCTCGGAGTAGTATTCTTCACCCTCGTACAAGTTATGATCATATCGACCATGTTCCTCATACGACTCATGAGCACCATCACCATTATATTCATTGTAAGAATAGTGATGCTCATATCCCATGTCGTCTCCCTCATAGCCTCCGTCACCCTCATAGTCATACCCTCAATTGCTAGAGGCATAACCTTTAAAACCATCTCCACAAGGCTCGGAAGCTATGGCTGACATCCTTATCTCTCCTTCTCCTTATGTCTCCTCTTCGTGTACGTACAAAATGAGCAAACAAGATTAGTAGCAAAAGCTCCTCACATCACTCCTATTTGCACTCAAACTTACCTCTCAACCTAAGCTTCTTCCAAGGTTGGACAAGAACCCTTTTAATCCAAATCAATTCACAAGATTGCTAACCTTTGTGGAGGAATAGATTCTTGTTAATCGAAAGACGGACGACTCGATTAAGCAAAAGGACTTGGGACAAAAAGATTCAATGATATTAAAATGAGAAAAGCTTGAAAAGAATTGGCACGAAATGAAATTAAGGACTCAAGAACTAATCAACAACTAAGTAAGGTCAATAACTAGTGTGAATTAGCTTGGAAGATCAAGGAAGGATGAACAAATACCTAACGAAACTTAGAACTGAAAATGAAGTGAAACCGGGTTGAAGAACAAACTTGCAATGACATTTCAGGTAAATACGGGTACATCTAGGGGTTGTGGCTTTGCATACAGCTTTTATATGGCATGTAATATGATCCTGAAAAGGGCAGTTGTGGGCCCACATGTGGAAGTATAAGTCGCAATTACTAGATGCGACTTACGTTTCGTTTTTTTTTTCTACAATTGGCAAAATGAAACTTGTACGGACCGTATGTATTCTACGGTCCGTAGATTGGCAATGTAGATCCCAAACAGCGAGCTAATATTCCTTTAGCTTCAATCTATGGTAGATTCTTGGAAATTGTATGGTCCGTATATACCCAACGTATATCCAAAACAGTGAGCCAAGTTTTGGTGGCCCAATTTTACAGTGCAAATATACGGGACGTGAAAATTATACGGTCCATATACAAGGACTGCATATGGCTTCAATTGCACACGTCTTATACTTGCCTCCTCGAACCTTGAGTTGTATTTTTCTGATTTGTTGACTTGAATGGGCCCACACAACCTAGTATTTTCCTTTTTGGGGTAGAAAAACACCTTTTAACAACTTTGGGAAAAACATTTTGGATCAAACGGACCCTTGGGTCATCTTCTTCCTCACGAAGATATGAAGATCTTCAAGAACACCAAGAACATTCAAATTTTCAATGTACCCCAAATCAACTCGTTTTTGTCTCAAATTTCATATCTAAGCTCCTTTGATTTGGAGAACAAAGCCCCTTTAATGAATTAGCTTCAATTTCACCTCAATCACCAAACCCACTTTTGAGTTCTTCAAGGTCCAACAATGATGATTGACTCAAACTTCAACCAAATAGCTTCAAACTTTGTATCCTACTAGATTTGATGTCAATAAGTTCAAATCTAGCCTCAACAACACTCAATTCCAACCCAAAATTGAAGAACACCCATTTTTCCCAAGTTCTTCAAGAGCTTCAAAATCCTAGCAATGGTGAAATGCTCCAATCTTTACCAAACCACTCCAAACATCGAATTTAGAGATTTTAGATAGCAATAAACACAGATTCAACCTCAAATCCACCAAAATTACAAAACAAGACAATTTTCTAATTTTTTGTATTTTTTTTTTAGATTTTCAAATTATGAACTTAGGATTGAGAATTATAGAAACAAAACTCTAGCCTAAGCTCTGATACCAAATGATACGAATCGATTTGGGAATGAAGCCAAATCAATTCAAATGCGAAAAATTAAAGCATACAAGGAAAAGGGATGAGAAATAGAGATAAATACTTGATCCGAATGGTAGAATTCTATATACAAACCTAGGTATATTAAACCTAAATCCTTCTAATATGAACTCGAATCCATAAGAACCAAAGCAATATAAATCAAGGCAAGAAGTTCACTTGAAATTCACAAATGAACAATCTTCATGAATTCATTGGAAATAACAGGTTCACAAACCAACAATGGATTCCACCATCATATTAACTAAAATAACCCTAGAATATACCTAACAATCAATCACTCAAAATATAAGTATCTCTCAAATATTCATCATCAAAATCTAAGAAATGAAATGAAAGACAAGCATATACAAGTTAAGTAAAGAAGACTAATAGGCAATTACAATGCTACCCTTAATGAAGTAAGGGCCTTGTTTGGCTGGTCTTCTTAGTGTAGTCTTTAGTTCAAGAATTGGCCTTCAATGGCCAAACACGCCCCTCTTTGCACAGATGGCCCTCTAACCAACCTTGCATGCGTGGTCTTCTTGCAATCATAACCCTCCTTGCGTAAAGTGGCCACTTGCACAAATAGCCCTTTGCGCAAATAGCCATCTTCCGGTCTTGAATCACCCAAGCTCGCAATTGTAGCCACTTTAAGAGGCAAACCTTGGGCCTTGGACTCTTGACTTCTTCTCCCATGATATCTCCCATAGCTTGAAGGCCCTCCAATGACTCCATTTAAATGCTCCCAAAGCTTCATCCTCTATGATTCTGCTTCCATCATAAATCCTTGGAGAGGTTTGAGTAGTTGAGTCATTTGTGCCATTTAGGATTATATCAGATGTTGCCTTGAATTATCAAATTGCTTTTGTTCTTGTGGATTCGAGTTCATATTAAAAGAATTTAGGTTTCGTATACCTAGGTTTGTCTATAGAATTTTACCATTCGGGTCAAGTATTTATCTCTATTCTCATCCCTTTTCTTTGTATCCCTTTAATTTTCGCGTTTGAACTGATTTGGCTTCATCCCTAAATTGATTCGCTATCAACAAACCAAGTGTGCGGGAAATGAAAGACAAACTTTCACTTGTCGAAGCAGACTGGCTACAGGGTTCAAATATATCCTTTAATGACTTTATTAGACGTTTCGGTCATTCCAATGGATTTCTAATATTTAAAGAAGAGTTCTCTACACCCGAAGTTTGGGAGAAAACACGAGCCTTGGCTTTTGCTATATGTCTGTTAGGAACCATGGTATTTCCTCAAGGCCCGATCCTCGGAATTGACCCCCGCATCGTCATGGTTACTCATGCCATATTTTACGACATTCGTAATGACCAAACAATCACTTACTTCTCATTAGCACCTATTATCCTCGCTGATATCTACCGATTCTTAGGTAGGTGCAAAAATGGATATGGGTTCTTCCAAGGATGCAATTTGCTCTTGCAATGGTGGATGATTAAGCACCTTATTAAGGATGAGAGGGAACAGACCCTTCTCACCCAAGTTAAGGGTGATGATATTGGATTCCATGAAATGCGTTTGCATTTGAAGAACCTCCAAAAGAGACGGTCCAAGAAAAAATGGGCCCAAATCTTCATCGATTTGAGAGAAGGAGATATTCAGTGGATGTTCAACAGTTTTGTTTCCAAAGACGTCGTCGTTCGTGGAAAGGGGTTTCATTTCTTAGCGCTCATAGGGATTAGGGGAATCAGACCTTACGTACTTGTAAGAGTGTTAAGACAGTTTGGAAGAATGCAAGAAATACCCCAAGTAGGGGACATGAGCTAGTATATAGTAGAATATGAGGAAGATATAGTCCCTCATGTCAAGAACATCATCCGCGAATGGAGGAATTGTCGACTTTATGGGCCTGAAACTGTGGCCCGAACCAGGTTCCGAACGGGATGTGATGAGATGTATAAAGCTTGGTTAAAGCAGATTTATAAGGAACTGTCATTATGGGGCCCAATGTATATAACCGAGTTCGAGACGTTGAGTCTAAAGCCCAAATCCAGTTACGCCTTCTTCAAAGAGAGATTTTAGAAAAAGAGGCGATGTATCGACAAAAGCAGTTAGAAGATAGGCAACCCATAGGCGACTTATCCCACGAGCTGGAAACTGCTAGAAACTGTATAATCAGCCTCGACAATGAGATGAACGAGCAATGAAGACTCTCTTTCCATTAGGACTTGAGAATAAAGGACGTCTAGCCGATGCTTTCCTACTCGCAAACCAATATCGCATCCGAGACGTTGTCATAAATGCCAAAAGGGCAAGCCATCCACAACATCATAAGTACTTATTGCCCCAGCGTGGGTTTATGTTTTATGTATTTTCTCCCCTTCCCCTACTTATGTATCCCCATTGGCTCACTTTATTAAATTTTGTTATGTGTATAAATTGTATTTTTGATATAATCCTAGATGGCACAAAGGGCACAAAGATTCTTGGAAAGACGTGGGACGTTTGGATGATAGCTTGGGAAGAGATTGTGGAGCCTTCTATACCAAGTGGCTAACAACGCAAAGGGCTAAAAGTGCAAAGTGTGGCTATACGATGCAAATCATGGCCAAGAATCCAAATTCAAGGCTAGGGATGTAATTTGGGCTACAATTGCAAGACAATTGGTGTTTGGAAGATGAAGATTCCATATGAGGGCTATTTCCGAAATTTCCCAAAGAAGACTACCAACCAAACAAGACCCTTGCCTCGTTAATGGCATTTTTGTAATAACTAGTTAGTCTTCTTTAGCCTCTTAGTATAAATACTATACTTAACCATTTCATTTACTTAGTTTATGAATTATGATGAATTGAGAGTTGAGATTACTCGATTGAGCACTGATAGTTTGTTTAGCTATAGATTTAGTGATAGTTCATCATAGGTGGATTCCTTTGTTGACTACGAACCATTTTCCATTGATATTCATATAAGAGTTGCTTATTTGTGGATTTCAAGTTTGTGACTCTTGATTGGATTTCAAATAGTATAGGTTCCTTGATTGATTTCTAATTGGGAGGATTTGGGTTTAATATACTCAAGTTTGCCCATAGAATTCATTATCAACTGGGTCTTGCTCCTATCCTTCTCTTCTCATCTAAAATTCTTCTTTATCTTTCAATTTTCGCGTTTAGGTTAGATTCCTAGAGTTTCGATTGTAGGAATTGTATCATTTGGTATCAGGGCATAGGCTGAGAGATTGTCCCTACAATTCCTAATCCTCAGCTCAAAAATCGAAAAATACAAAAAAAAAAATTAAAAAATCGAAAATTGAAGTTGTGGTTTGATTTGAACATTTCTGAGGTTGGATTTGAGTTTATCAAGGTGGAAAACATCTAGTTACGAAGTTTGAAGTGATTTGGTTGAGATTTGAAGATTCCACCATTGAAGGTTCATCCAAGCTTGAAGACCTCAAAAATGGGTTTAGTGATTGAGAAGCAATTGAGGCAAATTGGATATTGGGCTTTGTTCTCCAAGTGATAAGGAGCTTAGATCTGAAAATTAGGGCAAAAACGAGTTGAATTGGCCCTAAATTGCATTTGGGTGTTCTTGGTGTTCTTAAGAACATTCATATCTTCATATTAGAGAGAAAGACCAAAAAGGAAGGTTGAATCCAAAAAAAATCCAAGTACAAAAGAAAAGTTGTTTGTTGGGCCAAATAGGGCAAGTACTAGGTTGAGTGAGCCCAATACATCAGCAAAATTCAAAAAATTCAGCCCAAAGTTCAAGAAAATCGTCACAGAAAACCCCGCATCGGGTCCGCTAAGCAGAAGGAAAGCGCGTGAACAATGTCTGCTTTTCTCCATGCATCGCGGACCAATCGCGCGCGTGAATTTTTTTTCTAAAACTTGCTGATTTTTGCAAGGCGCGTGTTGTACAACTTCAGAGGGGTGATTATTGCGCGATCCTTCCGCGAAGCATGAGAAAAGCCTGAGTTCCTGAAAAGTTCTAAAAAATTTCTAAGTGTCAAAAAACGGTTTGACTCTTTCCTAACTTCATTTCTTTGATCTTCTAACTAATTAACAACTAGCAGTTGATCCTTACTTGGTTGTTAACTAGTTCTTGAGTCCTTAATTTCATTTCGTGCCAATTCTTTCAAGCTTTTATTGTTTTAAACCTCATTGAAACTTCTTTGGATCAAGTCCTTTCATTTAATCGAGTCGTCCGTCTTTCAATTAACAAGAAACTATTCTTCCATAAAGATTAGCAACCTTGTGAATTGATTTGGGATAAGCGGTTCTTGGCCAACTTTGGAAGAAGTTTTAGGTTGAGAGGTAAGCTTGAGTGCAAATACGAGCGACG
The DNA here is from genome assembly GCF_029784015.1 of Lycium ferocissimum. Taxonomy (NCBI): domain Eukaryota; kingdom Viridiplantae; phylum Streptophyta; class Magnoliopsida; order Solanales; family Solanaceae; genus Lycium; species Lycium ferocissimum. The sequence goes on from NW_026714255.1 coordinate 19,696, forward strand.
TGAGGAAATTTACTACTAATCTTGTTTGCTCGTTTTGTAGGTACAATAAGGGAAGTCATAAGGAGAGGAGAGATAAGGGATACATAACCAACAAGCAATCCCAAGAAATTTTTTGGAATTGAAATGAATTAAGAACAAGATATGCACCTTAGGAAATACGACTGAAATTCACCAAATACGGTCCGTGTTTGGATTTACGGTCCGTAATTCTGAAATACGATCAGGGCCTTGTAATATACGGCTCGTATTTAGTGATACGGTCCGTATAGGGTGACCGTATTTAAGAATATACCCAAAACAGTAAGCTCCTTGAATTATACAGTCCAACTTACCTCAACTTATACGGGGCATAATTCAATATACGGTCCGTAACTCAGACCGTATTTAAGCATTGTTCCCAAAACAGTAGCTACAGTTTGGTCCTTCACTTTTACGTCCAAGACAATACGGCCCGTATTCTTTGTTACGGTCCGTATAGTAGTCTGTAATTAAGGACCTAAACTTAGGCAGAAACTCCAATGAAGCCCTCAACTTTTACGAGCAATAAGATACGGTCCGTAAAATGAAATACGGGCTGTATTTAGTGATGTCTTCCAAAAACAGTGAGCTCGTTAGGCTTCAGTGAAATTCTTGTACCTCATTTTCCTTGGGATTTGTGCTAGATTTTTTGAATTTTACTGACCTCTTAGGACCCATTCAACCTTGTATTTACCCTTTTGGGGTAGAATAACAACTTTTCACAACTTTGACTTGGCCAACTTGGATCAAACTTTTCTTTTGTCTTCTTCTTCACCAAGAACAAGGATGAACATTAAAGAACACCCAAAAACCCAATGTAGTCAAAATCAACTCGTTTTTGTCCCAATTTTCAGATCTAAGCTCCTTTCCACCTAGAAAACAAATCCCAATATCAATCGAAGATCAATTTTACCAAAATCAACTAAACCTACTTTGAGTTCTTCAAGCTTTGATGAAGCTTCAATGGTGAAAACTTCAAAACCCACCCAAACAACTTCAAACGTCGGATTTAGATGTTTTCCACCTCAATGAACTCAAATCTAAATTCAAAAATAACAAAATTAAATCACAAGAACAAGAACAATTTAAAAAAAAAAAATTGGATTTTCGATTTTTTTTTTTTTTTGGATTTTCAGATTTTGAGGCTAGTATTAGAAACTGTAGGAACAATCTCTTAGCCTATGCTCTGATACCAAATGATACGAATCAAATTGGGGAAAGAACCCAATTCAATCCAAGACGCGAAAATTAAGGGGATACGAAGAAAAAGGGGATGAGAAGGGAGGGATAAAAGCAAGACCTCTAGATAATGACTCTATGGACAAATTAGGATATGTTAAATTCAAACCCTCCTAATTGGAATCAAACCTAAAAACCTAAAATATTTGATATCAAGGCAAGAGAAGATTCAATTGAATCCATAAATGAACGATCTCTTCATGAAATCAATGGAAACAAAGGTTCAAGACCATTCAATGGAATCCACCATCACAATAGTTAACTAGGCTAAACCCTAACTACAAACTATCAACTCACAAGAGTCTCTTATATCATCATTCATAAACTAAGGGTAAAAATGAGTTAAGTCTAATATTTATACTCCTAGAAATAAAAGACAACTAGTTATTACATATTTGCCGTTAATGATGCAAGGACCTTGTTTGGCTAGTTGGGATGTTGGCTTGGAATTCAAAATGTCTCTTCTTTTGCCCAAACTAGCCCTCATCCAAATCCACAAAGCTTGCAATTGTAACCATTTGCATTTATGCCTTGACTTGCATGTTCGGCCACTTTTGTATTTCTACCCTTTTGCGCTTCTAGCAACTTTTGATTATTGGCCTTCTTTCTTGTAGTGATAACAACGAGGTTAGGGAAATCTCAAATTAATAATTAAAATATAAGAAGTGCGGAAGCAAAAATAGAAAATAATCTGAAAAATAAAGATATGGGAAATTCGGAAATAGTTCCAAGAACTTCCAAGAATGTAAGTTCTAAAAATTGAAAAGATCGAGTAACAACGAATTGGTTATTGGATGAACAACGCCTTTACTTGACGAATCAAACTTAGAATTCGGATCTTGACCGCTTCTGAGTAACGTTAGACAACAATTAGTATGTGTACTAATCGCCTTCTAAGAATACAAGAAGAAACCAAAGATATCAAAGAAGTTATCTTACTACCTTGAACTATGAACTAGCTAGGTCGAAAGATAAATCCAAAGTAATTCCACAAAGGTTCAAAAGAACTCTCAATATAATATATTCTCAAAATCCCATTTACAATGAATGACAATCACCCCTTATATAGTTGTAAAGAAGGAGCTAGTCAAAATAGAAATAAATGGGAATTATCTTCCCTAGAAGCATAGAAGTCTTCCCACACTTGGACCAAGGCAGTCAACATAGATTAAAACAACCTAGAAGACTACCCACACTTGGACCAATACAAGTCAACATAGATTAAAACAACAATTAAATATTTATTCTAGAAACTAATATTTGGGCTAATTATGGGCTGCTGGAATTTCTTCTTTTGGGGCTGATTTGGGCCTCGTTTCATCTCACTTTGGACTTTAATTTGGGCCTCCAAATAGGTGTAAGACTTGAGGAAAAAAAATCGAATAGGGCTGGAGGTCATGCCATCACAAGACAATTTTTTTAATTGCTAATTGAAGCCCGTTGATCTTGACATAACATTTCCTTGTCCTTCAATGGAGTTGAGCTTCTATTGCTATCGTTCTCTCTCTTAAAGAAGATTCGTCTCGAATCTTGGTGGTGACCTTATTTGCTATTTAATGCATTTGAGCCTTCATGGTTGCTATCATTCTTCCTCTCTTAAAGATAATTCTCGTCCTTGAATCTTGATATTTTCCTGCAACCAACATGATAATCACAATAAATAGAAAAACACAACCACTTGAGTATAGATAACACAAGGTAGTGACCATGCAACCATTTAATCCACTTATTATTTTTATGGACAAACACTCCTTTTAAATGTCCAAGTACAACATCAAAATTTACTGGAAAATGTAATCACCAACACAAGCACTAAAAAACACAATTCATAAGCCTCTTTAAATCCATGAGAGGGTCATTAGCTAGACCAAAAGCATATGAATACAAGGAGAAACATACCATATTTGCTCTTGCTAAATAATTTAACCTCACCATTAGTTATACCATAATCAAGATATGGATCAAAGTAATTTCCTCAAGAAGTGGCTTGGAATAAACACCAAAAAAAAGGATCGACGAAACAAGATAAAGATATTGTGAAATTAGCAATATGTGAGCACTTATCATTTTCCACACTTGAGCGACTATATCATTTAGCTCAACTTCCTTAATATCTAAGACACCAAAAGCTTCATGTGTCTCATTATCTTCATTGGGAATTTCACTATCTTTTCTTCCTTCATTGGTATCCCAAAGTGGACAAAAATAAGCGCAAACTCATCTTTATTATCATCCCATGATGGGTTATCACACAATTTAAAACCTTGACTAATGAGATTAGTCATATCCCCTTCCATTGCTACAACTAAAAGATTACTAGCATAGTGCACATTATACATGAATGAGTTCTCATCAACAACTGCATCACTAGAGTCAAATAAAGAATAACCTAAACAAGGAGCATAACTCTCATCCATAGGTGATGAAACAACAGATTCATCAAGTGGTATTAGAGCGGTTCTATCAAGATTCCCTTCTTGATAATCTTGGGGATTTCTTGAAAAAAAAAAAAAGTACTGTAGCAATGAACAGTGACGAGAAAAAAAAAAGTTGGGTGTTTGCTCTCCAAGAAATTTCTTCCATCTATTTGTTTTCTAAAGGTTAAGATTGAAAACAAGAAGAGGGGATCCTAGATCTTTAAAGATTAGAAGCAATCAATTTTTTTCTTAGTCTTTTTATCTTGTTAAAAAAAAAAATCCTTTTTTGTTCGAGTCTTGTTTCAACTAAATTCTAATTCTTTCTAGGATTGGTTCTTCACTTTCTTTAGTGCCCTAAAAAATTTTATTTTATTACTAAGGGCTTGATTCTAGTGGGTTTTAATTAT
>NW_026714256.1:0-23519 GCF_029784015.1 Lycium ferocissimum
ATTTTCAAATTCCAAACTTATAATACCGTGTTTGCCCCTCAAAGTCTGGTCACCCGAAAACGTTTTCTTAAAAATATTCGTTTGGAGGGCTTCCACTTTGATTTGGCCCAAGGGTCCTTCATGAGTTGTGTTTAACTCCACGTATGCGATTCATGTGACTTTTCAGATGTTCCAAAAAAATCTCGATGTGGGCCCCATTTCAACTTACGAATAGTCCAGCGTACAAAAGTACGGGATACGATACTATCAACGAGAGTTTAAATTACGTAGCAACAACATGATTGTCAATTTTGAGGAAGCACATGTCACGCTCATACTCCGAAAAATGCGGGGTATAACATGTTTATACGCCTAGCGCGAAATCTCAATTCAGCAACCAACAACAACAACAACAATACTAACATCAACCATAATATTCTCAATACCAAAGTACTTCATAAACACCCCATATGGTGCTTATTTCATATTTCAACCAACAAAATTATTTTATAACTATTTAATAGCTCTATCTCTGTAAAGAAACCAAGATTAATATCAATTGATACAAGACCAATTCCATCGAGCTTCATGAAAATGGAGTCTTTGAAGATCATGGGAGGTCCACATAGGATGGCCTTCAAGATATGGGAGATAGCTTGGATGGAAGGCTTTAAGGAGTCCAAGTCCCAAGGCTTGCCTCTCAAAGTGGCTACAATTGCAAGCTTAGGTGATTCAAGGTCAGAAGATGGCTACTTGGTGCAAAGGGCTATTTGTGCAAGTGGCTACTTTGCGTAAGGAGGGTTATGATTGCAAGAAGGCCATGCATGCAAAGGTTGATTAGAGGGTCATCTATGCAAGGAGGGACGTGTTTGGCCATTGAAGGCCAATCCTTGAATTGAAGATTACACTAAGAAGACTAGCCAAACAAGGCCCTTACTTCATTAAGGGTAGCATTGTAATTGCCTATTAGTCTTCTTTGCTTAGCTTGTATATATAGTTTGTCTTTCATTTCATTTAGGGACTTTTTGATGAATTATGAATATTTTGAGTGTTTTTAGGGTTATCTCTAGAGAGAGAAACTTGTGAGAGGCCTTTGGTAGGCTCTTGTTGATTATTGATTGTGAGAGGATTGGTTGCTTGGGAATTCAATTCCCTTGAGGTCATCCCAAGAGGTTGGTGCTATCTAGAGTGTAATTAGGAGGTCTTGGTTATTGAAGAACCTTGGTTGCCTAATTGTGCCTATTTTTGTGTCAATCTATCTATCTTTCTTTTCCTTTTTGTTTATCTTTTAATTTCTCGTTTTCGCGTATCCGTTATTGTATCAATTGGTTAATTTCTCGTTTCCGCGTATCCGTTATTGTATCAATTGGTATCAGAGCCTAAATTAGGTTTGTTTCAACAAATCTAGCTTGGGATTTGATTCTAAAAAAAAAAAAAAAATCGAAATTCAAAAAAAAAAAAAAAAAAAAAAAAATCCTCGAAATTCGAAAATTCAAATTTGTGTTTGATCCGTCCTTGTTTGTTGTTTTTGACACTAGATTTGAGTTCCCTAGTGTTTTTGAGTCTAGATCTTGAGTTTCAAGTTATTTGGAGTCATATTAAGTCATTCACCATTGTTGGAACTTGAAGGTTTTAGAACTTGAATGTGGGTTTTGAAGAAGAAGTAGAAATTAGAGCTTGAAAGTCATTGGGTTGTATTCTCCTAGTGAAGAGGTTAAGAATCCAAAATTTGAAGTGATTTGGAGTATTTTTGAAGGATCTACCATTTTTGCTATTTGAAGCTTTGAAGAACTCAAGAACTTGAAAAGTGGGTCTTGTGATTTGGTTGAAATTGAAGGTTGAAACCTATTGGGTTTTGTTCTCTACATCAAAGAGAACTTAAATCCGAAATTTGAGCTAATTTGGATTTGGTTTGAGGGTAGTTGAATTTTTGAATTGTTCTTGTGTTCTTGAAGACCTTCAAATCTTCATAAGGAAGAAGACTCTCCAAAGGGCTATTTGATCCAAAAGTTGCCAAATAAAGTTGTGAAAAAGTGTTTGTGGACCCAAGTAAGTAAAAAAAAAAAAAAATCAGAAATACTTTCTCTAAATTTCTGATTTTTCAAAAAAAAAAAAAAAAAAAAAAAAAAGTGCCACGTCATCCGCCACATCGTTGATGACGTACGACACCGACGCGCCTCTGACGGGCGCGTGGGGGCCAAATTCAGGGAGTGGGAGTTTTTGACACTTAGAAAAATTTTCTAAGTGTTGGCAGATTTTGGTCTAACTTTGAGAGGGCATATCTTTGTGTGTATAAGGAGTTACCGGAGCCATAATATATGTAAATTCAAGTTCGCAGTCTACTTTCCGAATCAACAAGCCGTTCATCAAGCAGAGGTCTGTAGAAAAAGTTATAGACGTTATAAAAATATGCTGCAAGCTGTTCCGAATTTCTAAGTGTTGGTCAAAACTTCCAAAAATTTCACTACTAAAAAACTGCTAAAAATTGACGGATCAAAAACCGACGCACTGGGTCGTTTGAAAAAACCGATTTGAAAACCGACTCACAGAGTCGGTTTTTTGTATTTTTAATTATTTTAATCAGAAAACCGACGGACAACATCGGTTTTTTTGCGTAATTTTGAAAATATAATTTTTAAAATAAACCGACGTCCCACGTGTTTAATTAAAAAAAAATTAATATAAAACCGACGTCGTACGTCGGTTTTATTTTTAAAAAATATTATAAATAATATACAATTCATTTTGTTTTAAAAAAAAAATAATAAACATTTTTTTTGAAGAAACCGACAATTTGATGTCGGTTTCGTTTTTTTAAAATTTTTGGGGTCAAAATCACGGTCAAATGTGCGGGAAAAAACCGACGGACAGAGTCGGTTTTGTCCGTCGGTTTTTCCTATATATTGGCAGTAACGGGATTCTTTCCCATTTCAGCTATCCCTCTTCAAAATTAAACCCACCCTCCCCAAACCCTAGCCGCCGCCCCCCTCCCCTCCGCCCGACGCTGCCTCCCATTTCGCCGCCGCTCCAACGCTGCACTGTGCTCGCCTCCTTCCCCCTACCCCAAACCCATTTTGAAGGTTAGTTTCTCTTAAATTAGGTAAGATTAAAATTCTTTTAATCTTAGTTTTATTTGTAGATTTTAGGCCTAATGCTCGTCTATTTAGCTTTGTTCAACATCATTTGCAATGTTATTAATGTTGAATTTGTGAAAAAAAAAAAGTAAACTTTATTTGCCTAGTTTAATTTACTTGTCATTTTTTTTTTTGGGTTGAGATTGTGCTATATTTCATATTCTTTGTCAATGTATTTGTGTTAGCTTAGTTATCATTCTTTGTAATATTGTTGATGTTGAATATGTGCAAAAAAATATATACTTTAATTATTTGACTAGTTTTTTTGTTGTTGTTGGATTGTGCTTTTTGTTAGAAACCCATAAGTTATTAGAATTGTTATTGATCATTCTAAATTATAATGGATTGAGATTGTGCTTTTCAAAGTTAGAATTGTTAAGTTATAGTATTTCTATAACCTCAATACTAAAATGTAGATTTTATTTATCTAGATTTACTTTTCAATTTTTAGAATGGTTGGAATTGTGCTTTTCAAATTAAGTTAGAATTATTAAGTTATGTTAGAATTATTAAGTTATAATATTTCTATAACCTCAAAACTAAAATGTAGATTTTATTTGACTAGATTTACTTTTCAATTTTTAGAATTAAAGTTAGAATCCATAAGTTATTAAAGTTAGAATTGTTATTGAGAATTCAAAGTTAGAATTAGTTGGGATTGTGCTTTTCAAAATTATATTAAAGTTAGAATTTATAAATTATTAAAGTTAAAATTTATAAATTATTAAAGTTAGAATTGTTATTGAGAATCCAAAGTTAGAAATGGTTGGGATTGTTTTCTTAAGTTATATTTTAAGTCGAATTCTTAAGTTATAATATATTTCTATAACCTCAATAATTTGTGGGTATATTTTTGTAGATGGATCGTATGTGGATGTATAATATGAATAATAGTAATCGTGTGGGTGTACATGATGAATTTGTTGAAGGTGTTGATGGGTTTATCAAATATGCAATGACACTTTACCCTTTTTCAAAATGAAGGGGTAATTAGGTGTCTCTGTTCTCATTAACGGTGTATGAAGTATTTGAAATAGGAAGCGGTTAGGGTTCATTTATAGTCGTGGGTTTAGCGAGAAATATTGTGTTGGACCGATCATGGAGAGCTTGATGGGTCAATGGTATATTTTACAATATTGTTGTCGGTGAAAGTAGTGTGTCGCAGAATATAGTCACGCCCAATATGATGTAGTTAATGATATGGTTAATGATGCGTTTGGCGTACGATTACCGTTTGAACTCGAGCAAAATTTTGAGGAACCTCACAATGAAGAAGCAATGCGCTTCTATCAAGAATTAGAAGAGGCTAGTCATCCACTTTGGGTAGGGAGTCGACATTCTAAGTTGTCTATCATAGCTAGAATGATTAACATCAAATCGTATTGACCTGCTTTGGAAACCATTATGGATTCAATGATTAAGCTTGTAGGGGAACTAGTTGAGTCCTAATTCGACATACCTAAGAGTTACTAAGCAAAGAGATTGGTTTCCAAATTAGGATTGTCGTATGATAGAATTCATTGTTGTCCAAACTAAGCAGTATGTTGTTCTATAAGCAAGATGTTGATTTAAATGAATGTAAAATATGTGGACATGCGCGTTATAAGCGGACACCAAGTGGGAAGACGGTTCCGATTAAGTGCGATGCATTATTTTACCTTATTATACCAAGGTTAAAAGAGGTTGTTTGCATCGCCGAGTTCTCGCTCTCACATGAGATGGCACAAATAAAATAGAGAGCCGTCACTCCGTGTTATGTGTCATCCATCGGATGGAGAAGCGTGGAAACATTTTGATAGAACTTATCCCGATTTTGTTAGTGAATCAAGAAACATTCGTTTGGGTTTGTGTGCGGATGGTTTCACACCATACTGCTTCGGCCGCACTTTTATTCTTGTTGGCCGTATTTCTTACTCCATATAATCTACCGCACGAGATGTGTATGACAAGTCCCTATATATTCCTAAATTGTGTTATCCCTGGTCCTCGTAATCCAAAAGTTTTGATTGATGTCTATCTGCGCCTTTGATTGATGAGTTAAAACAATTGTGGTGTGAAGTTGCGGACATATGATATATCAACTAAGAGCAATTTCAATATGCGTGCTTCTTTGACGTGGACATTAACGATTTTCCCGTACGGGATGTTGTCTGGTTGGATGACCGAAAGCTTGCTTGTCCTCTGCATGTTGAAACTAGTAAAGCTTTCACTTTAAAACATGGCCACAAAAATTCATGGTTTGATTGTCATCGTCAATTCTTGCTATGGATCACCAATTGAGAAAATGAAACAAGCATTTAGAAAGAATAAAATTGAAAATGATCCCCCACCCTAACATCGTCAGAGAAGAAATTTGGGGGAGGGTTTGTCACTTGCCCAAGGTCACAGTTGCCACTTATAACTACCTGGTTATGGTGTTGAACATAATTGGACTAAACGAGCATACACCGAGTTAATTTATCGAAGGATAATCTTCTACTAAGATAATCTTGATGTGATGCATATTGAAAAAAAATTACTTTGATAATTTGTTCAACAACAAGTATGGACGTTAAAGGCAAGACAAAAGATAACCAAAAGCTTAGATTGGACCTAAAGGAATATTGTAGGCCACCAATTGAACTTGCAAGAGTTAGCGAATAATAAAGTGTTCAAACCCAAGGCTAGTTTTCATTCACTTTGGAGGAGAAAAGCATGATTGTCAATGGATTAAGAATTTAAGGATGCCGCAGGGTATGCATCTAATTTTGACATGCGTGCTGATATGAATATGAAAATTAATTGGTATGAAAAGTCATGATTGCCGTATGTTTTCAAGGAAACTTTGATTCTATTGCATTTAGCCGCCAACCTAAAGAATATGGAAACCATCACGAGAGATAAGTTTGTTCTTCAAGGATTTATGTTCTAACACTTTGACGGTAGAAAACCTTCAAAGAATGGAACGTAATATTCCGATCATTACAACTAAGCTCGAGAAGATCTTTCCATGTGGATTTTTTGATGTGATGGAACATCTTCCCATTCATCTTGTACAAGAGGCGCGCCTTGGAGGCCCGGTTCAAACTAGGTGGATGTATCCTTTCGAGAGGTAAGTAACCAAACTTACTAGCTCTTTCTTTAACAGTATTTTGTTAACTAATTACTTGATTTCCTATTGATATTAAACATGTGTGCAGGACCATTGGCAAATGCAAAAAAAATTGGCTAAGCGAGAGATCTAAGATTGAAGGATCTATTTGTGAAGCGTATCTTGCAAAGAAGCTGATAATTTGTTCATATTATTTCGGAGAGCAAGTGTCGTGTATGAGAAATAGGCCCAACCGTAATGATGAGGGGGGGTTGAACATAACTACCCACCAATGTCCATCTTTAATCAACCGGACGAGGTTCTAAAAAGCCTCCAAAACGAACCACGAGTAGTATGGAGAGGCAATCACCGTGACACATGTTTTGCTCGGTGCCACGAAATTCAAGTATATTCGGTGAGTGTCGAATTATGTTACCGAATTACATGGGTAACCGATAAGGGTGAAACTAATGAAAATCTTGCATATGTCGAGCAGTTACTTCGTAGAACTTGAGGGCGATGAAGCCATATATTCTAAGTTTTCCCATTGGCTGTACAATTTTGTAAGTGTGGAAATTCATTGCATAATTTTAATTAAATGTAGGCTACATAGAAGTTATTGAATTTTAATTTTCCTCCTTATTATATAGGTTTATCATACAGGAGAACATTCCCAATTTGTGAAAGATATAGCTCTTGGACCAGCGATGAAGTTAGGACAATGAAAAAGTACATTGTTAATGGCTACAAGTTTCAAAAAGTTAAGTTTCTCGATATAAGAAGACGAATAATAATGGAGTGTGCATTAAAGGCGATCTTGATGTTAGCGAGTATGACGTGATTATTCACCGGTGTCTTGCGGGAGATCATACAACTTAAGTATCCGAGTTGCCACTAAGAGAATAGCATTATTTCGGTGCGAGTGGTTTGATCCCGGCCCGAAGAGGTACGAGGGTGAATCGTCGACATAACATAATTGAAGTCGAAACACGCAGGAACCAATACAATCGCTATGATCCCTTTATAATTGCACAAAAAAATGCTAAGCGGGTGTATATCCCGTATCCTTTGCGTAGGGATAAGGGTGATTGGTGGGTGGTTATAAAGACTAAGCCTGTGGGGAGGATTGAGGTCGATAATGCGTTAGATGTGAGCGTGTCAAAATGATGTAGCAGTTGTTCATCAAACGGTTGACACGAGTTAGAAAATAGTTTGGAACATCACTCAACACATATTGGAAGGGATTGATGAAGATGATGTAACTATCATGAAAATGTTGAGGAAGAATCGGCACCGATGGACCTGAAACGAAAGCGATGAGGAAGAATCATCGATGAAAATAGAAACAAGCGAGGATGAGTGGGAGGATAACTAGTTGCATGTTAGTTTATTCTATACTTGATAATAACACAATTCTATACTTGTTAAATTTTTACCTACGATCAATATATCATTATTGAGTTATTAATTTTATGTATGCAGATGTCATCAGGTGGTAGTGATCAAGGTAGAGGTAGAGGTAGAGATAGAGGTAGAGCTGGAGGTACTAGTAAGAGAGAAAGATAAAAAAAAGACCTATAGATCCTACGACTGCTAGTAGTCGATCCATTCGAGTCCGCTGCGCGCGTATGCGGTCTACTCCGCCTTCTTTTTATGCTGGCTCTTCTATGCGGGCCGATCCCAGTCGGTGGGTCTTTCGGTAGGCACCACCTGTGCATTGTCATCGTTACCTATCCTGCTTTTATACCTACACCCTATGTATTTGCCCACCACGGCGCGGATCTCCTAGCACGTCGGCCACTTTGTCTTAACTTACTCCTTCTCTTCTCCAAATGGTACACCTCAGTGTGTCTAATTTGCGTCTTAGAGATAGCGGCTGCGAGCACCGGGTGCTTGCTGTCAACCCGGTCTCGGACCCATCGTCGTCCTCCCACACTTTTTTGCTCACTGCACACCTGCCGGCTCCTATACGGGGACCGATACGTCATGGTTTACGGTAGGGAGATAGAGATGCGATAGGTCGGATTTTCATCGTGCTGAGGAGTTAGGTAAGATTGTCTTTGACAAAGTTTTCCTAACGTTTTTTTTTCATCTTAATCTAATATGCATTATTTTTTTAACACACGAGTTCTATCCGGATCACGACACTACAAAGTCATCTTTTGGATGTTGTTCGGAGGCTTTATGGCAATCATTTTTATACTTCATGGATCGAAATCCCATATGATACTCGACGGGCTATGTTTAGAGAGTTTAACGTATGCATCTTGTTATACATATTTTATAACTTGAATTTACTTTTATATAAATCATCTAACATTAGCTATTTGATTTGCAGATGTATTGTACATGGGATCCAATGGACAATGATAGGATTGCTGCAAACTTTGAGAAGAGGAGTGCAAGGTTGTCGATTGGTTTTCGAGGGCTAGAAGGTATATGACGATGCCCCAATGGCTAAACGCCGAACAAGGGGAGAAACTTAAGGCATATTGGCAAACTCCGAGTTTATCGCCAAGTACGAGCGGTAAAGGCGCCCGTGCATCCCCGAAAGGTGGCTCTTGCACACTTGCGTGGTGCAAGAAGTCGAAGGGCACGTGGCTAGGACAATGGTAAGTAATTTTATACTTTTAAAGTTACCTACGATCAATATATCATTATTGAGCTATTAATTTTATGTTTAACTTTTTTTTTTTTGCAGAAAAAAGCTACGGGACAGATGCCAACTCAGGATCAGCTATTCCTAAAGACCCATACAAAAAAGAAGAAGCACGAGTCGGATCCGACCTTATGGGTTGAGGACAGGGCTCGTGATTCCTGTGTAAGTGATATTTTATTATTTAAGTAATTATATATAAGTTTAATTATGATAATATTCGTTATATACTAAGTTTCATTTTTTAATATACAGAGGCAATATATGGATCATGTGGACCAGTACAGCCAAACTCAGCCTGAGCATCCGAGCCGTCCTCCACCGGAATTAGAGATAGATTTTTGGTGTAGAGTAGTTGGGGAGTACAAAAAGGGTAGAGCGTACGGTCTAGGCCCAAGGAACAACTTAAGTCGCCTTCGGTCGAGTTGCGAGGTGAAGGGTCTTCTCGACAAGCCGAGGAGTTGATGATGTTCGGTCGCGGTATGTTGTGACAGGTCAACTTAATAGGAAATTAGTGGCCAAACTCGAGGCAAGAAGAGTTGAGGAAAGTAACACCATGAAAGCGAATATTGAATTGCTAATGGCACAAAGTTAAAAGCCACATCGCATGTGGACGTTTTGGTGTGCCCCCTTCTCCCCCTCTCGACCCCGATCTTTTAAGATGATGATGACGGTGATTTCGTAGCTTCCGAAACAGGATAATCGATTGTAGTAGTTTGAATTTAATAATGGACTTATGTTAAAACTAGTTAATGGTACTTTTGGTTGGTCGTTTAAATATTTGAGAACTTTGAAAGGTTTATTTAGATCGTATTTGATGTGCTTTATTATTACTTAGGATGATTTTATGTGTTGTAGCTCTTTTAGAATTGATTTGGAGCATTTTAATGCTAGTTTTGAGCGACTTTTGTTATTGGTTTCGAACAGATTTTGGTGCGGTTTTTGTGCGGAGTGTGGTTGCGTAAATGCATGATTTGCATGCTGAAAATTTTCCGAGCCAGACCGACGGAAAATCGACTGTCCGTCGGTTTTACGGAAATTAATTTTGCGGATTTTCCGGCGAAAAACCGACTGCATCGTGGTTTTACGGAATTAATGCTTATATTTTTACAAAAAAAACCGACTGTTGTGTGTCGGTTTTATAATTAAAAATAAAAAAATTATATAAAAACCGACGCAAAGGCGTCGTTTTTTCATAAAATATATATTATTTATATATAAGATAAAAAACGAATTTAATAAAACCGACCCCGTCCGTCGGTTTTTTTAATTTTTTTTAATTTTTAAAAATATTTGAATAAAACGACGGACAACGTAACCGATCTTTGTCCGTCGGCAAAACCGACGTTGTCCGTCGTTTTTACGAAAGCGAGGCTATTAAAACCGACGGACGTTAAAATGTCGGTTTCCGTCGGTTAGTTAAAAAAGCCGACGCTAGACGTCGGTTTTTTGTCAACGGTTTTTCCGTTTTTTAGTAGTGTTTGTCTAAGTGTTTGGCTAAGGTTTGCTCACTTCTTCTTCTCATTTCTTTGATTCTCTAGCTAATTAACAACTAGTAATTGATTCTTACTTGGTTGTTAATTAGTTCTTGAGTCCTTTCTTTCAAGCCAATTCTTTTCGTTCTTTTCTCGTTTTACAACTTCATCGTTAATTTCTTGATTCAAGTGCGTTTGCTTTAAATTGAGTCGTCCTTTCTTTCTTCGAGTCAACAAGAATCCATTCCGACCTCAAGTAGCAATTGTGCACCTTGCAAGCAACCGAATCCAATCGAGAATCAACATCGGCCAATCTATTTGAGTGGTAAAAGGCAAAGAGTGTGTGAGTTCATTTGAGTGGTGCTAGCGAGCACAAACGAGTGTAAACACGAGTGTGGTGAGGTTTCTTTACTACTAACGTGTTTGCTAAGTGTTATTTGCAGGTACTTCTCCATGGATTCCGATTCATGTGGTGGCGATTATGATTGTTATGATGATGATGGTGGTTGTAGTTATGAAGGGGAGGACTATGGAAGCTATCAAGATTGTGACGATGGGGAATATGAGGGCTATATGGGAAATGGTGATCATGAGGAAGTTCGGGAGAAAATTACCATTTTGAAGGAGAATATGAAGAGAGTGGTACTCATGGGTCTCATGAGGAAGATGGGGATGAAGAAGAACCTTGTTATGCTTCACATGATGAAGGTGAAGGTTCTTGTGCTATACATCATGATGATGATGAAGATGACTTGAGATATGACTCTCCTTCACACGTGTCTTATGGGTCTTATGGGGAAAATCCTTATACAAATAAGACTTGTGGAGGGTATGTCTATGGAGGTAGTGGAAGTGCTAATGTTGATTATGGAAGGACTTCTAGTGGGCATGCATATGCTCCTTCTTGTAGTAATTCCTATTCGAAGCAAAGTGGCATGAGTGGGAATGTGAGTACGAGTTGGGGTCATCCTATACAAAAGAAGGTGGTCCCAATGAGGCGATTCATGGAGACCAAGGTGAACATTGGTAGTAGTGAGGTATTTCTCATGCTTGATGACGATTGTTATACAAATTTCATCACCCCTCGTGCGGTTGAAGTGTTAAGGTTACCTTGTGCGATCCGGCGAAATCCTTATTATGATGAGGGAGGATATTGGGTTGATAGGAAGGTGATGGTATCCATTTTACTTGGCGAGTACCAAGAGGAGGTTTGGTGTGATGTGCTTCCAATGGATAATTGTCATGTATGTTTAGGAGTCCACTTGGTTCCAAAAGCATGGAATCCCACATGAACAAGATTGGCATCGATTTGTAGTGGACAAGAAAGGAAAATTTCTCTTTCCATGCATACTTACTAGGAAGAGTCCAAGTGCAAAGTGCGAGATACCCATGTGAAATGGCCTACCTTGGCTAGGGAAGCTAGTGGAGAAGAATATGAGAAATGGGAGTCCATAATAGATGAAATCTTCACTAGCTACAACTATTCACAAGAAATGAAGATGGACTTAGCCGTTCAAACTTTTGACTCAAAGTTTGTCAAATATTGGAAGTATGTGAAATGTTATGGGAGACAAGTGAGGAGTCCCATCAAGACTTGGGAGGACATGAAAAGGATATTGAGAAGCCAATATCCCAAGCCACATGTGAGAAGAAATGAATCTTTGAGGGGCACCTCTTTTGAGAGAACCCCATGCTTGAAGGCAAGGACGGCGGCCACAACCATTTCTTCCATTGGTCAAAGGAGCTTGCATGAACACCAAGGTAAGATCACTTATCCTTATGAGTTACATCTTCGTATGATTTTAATGTCAAGTCAAGTATGAAAGTTAGTTTACCTTGCGTTAAGCCTAATGCTTCTTTGCCGTGTATTGGTAATGCCATTATTGAAAGTGTTCCCACACTAGTTGATCCTATTGATGACCGAATTGATCCTTCTTGTAAGGTTGATTTGTGTCCACCTAGTGTTGACACTTGTGCTTTGAATGATAGTGCATTATTGAATGAAGGTGCTCAAACACTAGTTGATCCTTTAGATGACCAAATTGATTCTTCTTGTAAGATCGATTTGTGTCCACCTAGTGTTGACACTTGTGAATTGATTGGTAGAACAATGTCATGTGGTCATCATGTTAGTAATTCTTGCGAGTTTGACATACTACCAACTCGCGTTGAAACTTGTATTGATCAACTTGCTTGTAATAATAATTCACAACTTGAGGATCTTTGTGATGTGTTTAATATACCTCTAGTTAGTGATGATGTTGATATAGTTGGTCAATTGAAAGAATATGACATCTCACCCTTGTTTGTTTCATGTCAAAATGGGTCTCTTGATCGTACTTTAGTGTCATGTGATAAGACTCCAACTTGTAGTGGTGATGAGTGTCATATAGATAGTCATGTGAGCGAAAATGCATTGAAAGATGACATTGGTTCTTTTGAGAGTGGAATGACATGCTTTGACTCCTCATTGTTCATGGATTACTCTCTTGTAAAGGATAATGTTTTATTTAAGGATGACATGACTATTGAGAGTAAAGTATCTAGTGGAATGTTTTGTAATGTTGAAAGTGTGGCCACTTTTGGTGACTACATGGTATTTGAAAATCCACTATGGGATGATAACACTCTTCCCTATGATGGAGATCCTCCTCGAGGAATTGTGATCCACTTATTGGGAGGGGAAGTGTTCAAAGGAAGGTGAAACTTGTCCGCAAATTGCTAATTCTTCCTTGGGTATTCCGAATAGTAGTTGTATCGACCATGCTCTTGAGTTTCATAGTGAAACTACATTTGAGGACACCCTAGATGAAGTTATTTTGCGTGACACCTTTCTTTATTTTCTTTTTGCTTATGATGACATTCATGATCTTTTGGGAGTGCATCTTATGGAGGGCGGGGTCCTATTGGGGTACTCGTTGTTACCTTGCCGTGATATGTGGGTATCTTTTCCCTTTGACCCCGGTGAAGTCTTAACTTGGTGTGAATGGTATCATTTTGCAATTGAGGATCATTTGTATGTCCTGCCAACTTGGTGTCTTGACACCATTGGCTCTTTTAGAATATCCTCATTTCTTAATCTTTTGGTTAGCCAAGCTCTTAATGCTCTACTTGAGAGCTTATTTTGCTTGAAAATGATTGATACTTGGCTATATGACAAATTTGTGCTTACTTGGCATGGTGGTAGGTTAGTCCACCCTAACACTCATCCGTTGAGGACTTGGTTTTTGTTTGTCTCCTTTATGGTTTTGCAAGGTTTAGATTCGAGGACGAATCCTTTTCAAGAAGGGGAGAATGATACAAGACCAATTCCATCGAGCTTCATGAAAATGGAGTCTTTGAAGATCATGGGAGGTCCACATAGGATGGCCTTCAAGATATGGAAGATAGCTTGGATGGAAGGCTTGAAGAGTCCAAGTCCCAAGGCTTGCCTCTCAAAGTGGCTACAATTGCAAGCTTAGGTGATTCAAGGTCGAGAAGATGGCTACTTGCGCAAGGGCTATTTGTGCAAGTGGCTACTTTGCGCAAGGAGGGTTATGATTGCAAAGAAGGCCATGCATGCAAGGTTGATTAGAGGGTCATCTATGCAAGGAGGGGACGTGTTTGGCCATTGAAGGCCAATCCTGAATTGAAGACTACACCAAGAAGACTAGCCAAACAAGGCCCTTACTTCATTAAGGGTAGCATTGTAATTGCCTATTAGTCTTCTTTGCTTAGCTTGTATATATAGCTTGTCTTTCATTTCATTTAGGGACTTTTTGATGAATTATGAATATTTTGAGTGTTTTTAGGGTTATCTCTAGAGAGAGAAACTTGTGAGAGGCCTTTGGTAGACTCTTGTTGATTATTGATTGTGAGAGGATTGGTTGCTTGGGAATTCAATTCCCTTGAGGTCATCCTAAGAGGTTGGTGCTATCTAGAGTGTAATTAGGAGGTCTTGGTTATTGAAGAACCTTGGTTGCCTAATTGTGCCTATTTTTGTGTCAATCTTTCTTTCTTTTCCTTTTGTTTATCTTTTAATTTCTCGTTTTCGCGTATCCGTTATTGTATCAATTGGTTAATTTCTCGTTTCCGCGTATCCGTTATTGTATCATCAATAGGGAGAAATTCATACCTTTTTCTTACTAAAACAGCAATATCTTCAGTGTTCGCCTAGAATCCAAACCCAAATCCACCGCAAAACGATACTACAATCACAACTGCGAGCTATCCAAACCTAAACTAACAATCCGCCACTTGAAAATCACTCAATT
The DNA here is from genome assembly GCF_029784015.1 of Lycium ferocissimum. Classification (NCBI taxonomy): domain Eukaryota; kingdom Viridiplantae; phylum Streptophyta; class Magnoliopsida; order Solanales; family Solanaceae; genus Lycium; species Lycium ferocissimum. The sequence continues at coordinate 14,568 of NW_026714256.1, forward strand.
TTGTGATATGCTCACCCCCTCATCTGTTTTCTAAGTTTTTTTGGGAAATAACTGATGAAAATAAAGGGATTTTACCCTTTATATAGGGGGTCAAACTCGGTGTAACCGACTTAATGATTGGCGACATCGCGAACGCGATGTAAAGGTACGGAAGAATTTTCATGGCCATCGCGAACGCGAGGCTCTATCGCGAACGAGTAGGGAAATTTCTACCAGTTCGTCCAAATTTTCCTTTTTCACCCGATCAACCTCCAACCTCATTTGATATATATATACCTCTCATATATGGTCTTAAACCCTTATAACCATAAGATAGGCACATATTACTCCGGATCGCAATTAAAACAACTAACACCTAATGAACCTCAACGTCCAAAACTTTGAGGTGTAACATCCTTCCCCCCTTAAAAAGATTCATCCTCGAATGTTGTAATATTAACCCACAACATCTCCTTTGGTTTAATAGAAACGGTTGTCTTCCTCTTAGAATCCGATCGCTATATATTTATGCTATAAATTGATCAATCTCTTCTCGTTCTTTCTTAACTCTTCCATTGGACTCATCTATGCGTTCCATCACCTCTTTGTTCTTATGTACGTAATAAGGATTGTATGAAAACTAGTACATTTGCCAAACTACCAATCGTTGTTCCTTTTGCTACAATTGTCATCCCTTAAGAAAGACTTATAAAGTTGCTAAAATTCCTCTATGTTGTCATCCCAAGTGTCCTTAGGGTTCGTCATCCTTTCCATCATCCTCTGTGAATTTAGCTTGGAGACCTTTTGATACAATAATTCAAAACGAAACAACAAGAAAATGCAAGAAATAAAAGAGATAGATAATTTGACACAACTTAGACTCAATTTAGCAACCAAAGTTATAGAAAACTAAGACCTCTAAATTTAAGAATAAAAGCAACCAAATTCTTAGGATGACCAGAGGGATTAGAATTCCCTTAATAACCTATCCTCTCAACAAACACTCAATCAAAGGTTTCACAATCTCTCAACTCTCAAGAGTTTTACAATATCAAATATGAATATTCAAAATAGTCTAAGTCTTCCATGAAGAAGAAGAGAACTATTTATACTATGCTAGAAATAAAAGAAAGCAAAATGACATAAGCACCCATAATGAAACAAGGGCCTTGTTTGGCTATTCTTCTTTCTTCAAAATCTTGAAATCTCCTTTGCAAGAATAGCCAACTCTTCATCTTTTAGCCATTGTGGTAACTTCCCATTTCCTCTTCTTCTCCCCAAGCAATCTTCATCAACAAATGGACTTGGGATCTAAGGTGCTCATCAAAAGTATACTCAAGAGCCTCCCGCTTCATGAATAGGCTTTGCAAGTGTTGTAGTTCCCGGGCTTGGCTCCTTGTAAATGGCCTTGAGGCAAGTGGGCTTGCATCATTCTCCCCCCATCTTGAAGAGAATTTGTCCTCAAATTTGATGGCTCATCACTTTCCATTTCCATGGGAGATAGGTCACAAATGTTGAAGGTGTTGTGAACTTGATATTCCGGAGGAGATCAATTTTGTAGGCATTATCATTAAGCCTCTCAAGGACTTCAAAGGGAACATCCCCACGCGGCATCAACTTTGTCTTCCTCTTGTTTGGAAATCTTTCTTTTCGGAAGTGCACCCACACCCAATCTCCCGGTTCAAGGACCACCTTTTTCTCCCTTGGTTTGCCCTTTTCGCCACCTTTTGATTCTTCTTTTCAAGTTGGAGCCTTGCCTTTTCATGGATCTTCTTCATAGCTTCGGCTCTCTTGTTACCATCTAAACTCAATACCACATCTTGAGACAAAGGTGTTATATCCAAGGGGGTTAGGGGGTTAAAACCATACAACACCTCAAAGGGTGACATGCCAATAGTGCTATGAATAACTCTATTATATGCAAATTCTACTAAAGGCAATTGGTCTTCCCAAGAGGCTAGCTTCCTTTTACCATGGCCCGAAGCATAGAACCTAAAGTCCTATTGACAACTTCGGTTTGGCCATCGGTTTGTGGGTGGCAAGAGGTGGAAAACAACAACTTCGTTCCAAGCCTACCCCACAATTCTTTCCAAAAGTGGCTAAGGAACTTGGGGTCCCTATCGCTTACAATTGTCTTGGGAATGCCATGCAATTTAACCACATTTTCAACAAACAAGGAAGCAATATGGGGAGCATCATCAACCTTATGGCAAGCAATGAAATGGGCCATTTTCGAAAAATGATCAACAACAACAAAGATGTTATCTTTCCCCCTTTTTGTCCTAGGCAATCCCATTACAAAGTCCATGGAAATGTCAAACCAAGGTTGTTGAGGGATGGGGAGGGGAGTGTACAAGCCATGGGGTGAAGCCTAGATTTAGCTTTTCGGCATTCAAGGCATTGGCCACAAATTCGGGCCACATCCCGCCGCATGTGGGGCCAATAGAATTGCTCCTCTAGAATCCCCATTGTTTTGTCAATCCCAAAGTGTCCCATCAATCCCCCATTGTGTGCCTCCCTCACAAATAACTCCCTCCAAGAGCTCATGGGCACACATAGTCGCTTGTTCTTGAACAAGAAACCATCAAACTTAGAATAGGGAGTAGAAGATCTATCCCTAAGCCACCTTTCCCTTTCCCATTCTTCGCATTCTAGAAAGATTTGCGCAAAGACGGGGTCCTCGGGATACAATGTCTTCAAGCTCTCAAAACCCATCAATTTGGAAGACAAAGTATTGATCAAAACATGTTTCCTTGATAAGGCATCCGCCACTACGTTATCTTTTCCCTTTTTGTATTGGATTACGTAAGGGAAGGATTCAAGGAATTCAACCCATTTGGCATGCCTTTTGTTCAACTTACCTTGGGCCTTAAGATGCTTTAAGCACTCATGGTCGGTCCGAATCACAAACTCTTTAGGCCACAAGTAGTGTTGCCAATTTCCCAAAGCACGAATTAAGGCATACAACTCAAGATCATAGGTAGTATAATTCAAAGTCGCTCCCTTGAGTTTTTCACTAAAATAGGCTATGGGCTTTTGGTCTTGCATTAAAATGGCTCCAATACCCACTTTGCTTGCATCACATTCAATCTCAAATATTTTGTCAAAGTCGGGTAATTGCAACAATGGTGCGGAGCTAAGCATTTGTTTTAAAGTTTCAAAGGCATTAGCTTGCTCCGTACCCCAAGAAAAAGGTTTGTCCTTTCGGATTACCTCGGTCAAAGGAGCGGCTATGGTACTAAATCCTTTAACAAAACGCCTATAGAAACTAGCCAAGCCATGAAAGCTTCGTACATCTCCAATGGATTTTGGAGTGGGCCAATTTCTTATGGCTTCTATTTTGGATTCATCAACCTCAACCCCCTTGAGCTCACAACAAATCCCAAGAAAACAACTTCATCCACACAAAAGGAACATTTATCAACATTGGCATAAAGTTGTTCTCGTCTAAGCACTTCAAACACATATTTCAAATGAATAACATGCTCATCCATGGTTTTACTATACACCAAAATATCATCAAATTAAACAACCACGAATTTGCCAATAAAAGGTTTCATCACATGATTCATCAAACGCATGAAAGTACTAGGAGCGTTAGTGAGGCCAAAAGGCATCACCAACCATTCATATAGACCAAACTTGGTCTTGAATGCGGTTTTCCACTCATCTCCGGATTCATCCGGATTTGATGATACCCGCTCCTAAGATCTGAGAGAGAATATGTATGAACCATTCAACTCATCAAGCATGTCGTCAAGACGAGGTATGGGATGGCGATACTTTACCGTTATCTTGTTGATGGCTTGGCAATCAACACACATGTGCCATGATCCATCTTTCTTTGGCACCAAGATCACGGGCACGGCACAAGGACTCATACTTTCTCGCACAACTCCAATTTTCGAGGAGCTCATCCACTTGCCTTTGAAGCTCCTTAGTGTCATCTGGGTTGGCTCTATAAGCCGGTTTGTTGGGCAATTGAGAACCCGGAACAAAGTCAATTTAGTGTTCAATTCCCCTCAAGGGTGATAACTCTTTTGGGAGTTCCGTTGGGAACACATCATCAAATTCCTGCAAAAGAGAAGAAATAGAGCTAGGAAAGGAAGGGGTTAGCTCATTAGTGTGCAACGCATAGTCCCTATGCATGAGGAGAATCACCGGTTGACGCTCCCCCAATTCCTCCCTAATTTCCCCACACCCGCCAAAAGAGACACCTTGGTTTTTCCTCTAAGCTCTCCTTTCTTTCCACTCAACTCTTGAGAACTACTCTCCTCTACTCCCTCTTCCCCCACATTCTTCTTTTGCAATGCACTACGACCCTTCTCCTTCAACTCCCTCATTTTGTTATAGATCTCACCCACTTGGGAGGGGTCATGGGATTCAAGACATGTTTGACACCATTGTGGACAAGGGTGTATTGGTTAGTTCTCCCATTATGGTTGACGGACCTATCATATTGCCATGGTCGGCCAAGTAGAAGATGACACGCTTGCGTGGGAACAACATCACATAACACCTCATCGTGATACTTCCCAACCGTGAATTTGATGATAGCTTGCCTAGTCACCTTCAATTCACCACATTCATTGAGCCATTGAATCTTGTAAGGGTTTTCATGGCGGGTGGTGGGAAGTTTCAAGAAATCAACAAGGGTGGTACAACATTGGCACAACTCCCACTATCAATGATCATGATGCTAGTGTTTTGGTTAATGATGCACTTAGAGTGGAAGAGATTTTCCCGTTGACTTGGGTCATCCATTTCTTTGCTTATCATGGTTCTTCGCACCACATAGAGAGGTACAATAGGCTCATCATCGCCTTCAACACCATCCCCTTCACTATCATGTTGTTCATTCTCATGATCGCCCTCATCATCTCCTTCCTCACATTCTCCCTCATCCTCACTATAAGTGTCTCTCAAAATAAACGCTCTACGATTAGGGCATTCACTTGCTCTATGACCGAAGCCATGACATTTAAAGCATTGAATAGGAGTTTTCGTACCTCCTTCTTTGGAGCAAACTTCGGAGGTTGTTTGTCAACTTGCTTCTCAACTTGAGAATTCTTCACAAATGGTTTCTTGGCTTCTTGTATGGGGGCCTTATTCTTTTGCCAATTGGAGGAGAAGGCTCCTCGTTCTTTGTTATTGTTCCATGAACTCACATAGCCCCTTGACTTATTGATTTTGTCTTCCTTGAGACCCTCCTCTATTTCAATAGCCGCTTGAAGAGTTTCTTCAATGCTCCCATAGTTGTGGAGTCTCATTTGGGAGACAATATCACTATTTAAACCGGATCGAAACCGAGTCATAGCATTAAACTCATCCTTATCAAAGTCAATTCTCATCTTGACAATTTGGAACTCATCATAATATTCCTCCACACTCTTTTTGTTTTGCCTTAAAGTATACACCTTCTTGAGTTGTTCTTGTTTGTAGCGTTCGGTGACATACTTACGTCGCATGGCGTCCTTCAATTCATCCCAAGTAGGTGTGGGAGGAAGCCCAATAATTCTTCTTGCCTTCACTTGAGTTTCCCACCATGTGGAGGCATACCCTTCGAATTGGGCAATGGCGTAAGATGCCTTTTTCACCTCGGACATGTCATTCGTCAAGAAGATCCTATCACAATGCATCACCCAATCAAGAAATGCATCGGGTCACTTCCTCCTTTGAAGATTGGGAGAGTAACCTTGATAGAATTGAGACTCGTGTCTCGCCCTCCTCCATAACCGTGATTTCCATGAAAATCTCCATCGTCATCATAACCTTGATGGTCACGACCTTGGTACCCTTCACGAGCTTGGTACCCTCTTTGCCTACCCATGTGAGGGTTAGGACCATGCCTTCCACCCCTCCCTCGATAACCTCCTTGTGCTTGCCCTCGTTGCCTCCAACCTTGGTCACCATATCGTTCATGCTCAAGTAGGGCTTCCTCTATCTCATCATCATTTGGTTGTTGGATGTTTGGATGGTGTTGGGGTGGCATAGGTGCATTTAGGTGTGGATCATTTGGGGGTAGATCATTTGGATGTGGGTCATTTGGAGTTTGATCTTGTGGGGGTGGATTATTCCGTTGGCCAATGGGAATGTTGTTTGGTGGGGTGAGAGTTGTGTTTTGGGGAGTGTTTTGGGGGGTGTTTTGGGGAGTGGGGTTATATAGATGATGGAAGGTGCCGGGTGACAATGTAAGTGAAGTGCTTCGAGTAGCTCCACTTGTGCCCCCTTGGTATTGCACTCGGGGCGAATACGAGACCTCCCTACTACCTCTTTCAATTGCTTCCACCCTACTTCCCAAGTTTTTCATTCGACCATCCATACTACCAACCTTATCGTTCAAGGCTTGTAAGGCCCTCATTACATCTACTAGCGTAAGTTCCCCGGTGGGAACTTGTGTTTCATCCTCCGTAGCCATGGTACCTATTAAAGACACTCAACAAAACAAGCAAACACGTTAGATTAGTAAAATCAACTCACAATCGCTCAAGTGTGCGCACCTTTAATTTGCCTCACAAATTGCTTCCGCCAAAGATTGTGGGCTTGTTAATGTCGACTAGTCACAAGGGTTCAAATTCTACTCTTGGTCGGAATAGATTCTTGTTAGACTAAGAAAGACGGACGACTCAATGCAATCTAACGGACTTGAACCAAGGAATTAACAACGAAGCAAAAACGAAGAAAAGCACGAAAGAACTAGCACGAAAGAAATGCGGACACAACAACTACTAAATGGCTACTAGTTGAGAGACACAAGAAAATGGAATGCTAAAAATTGGAAAATAAATCGAATTCCGGGCCCGGGTAGGTGATAACTTGAAAACGTGGTCTTGAAGTCCCAAATGATCCAAGGTATCAATTTGAAATAATGGAAATTTTAAAATTTCTATACTCTTTTTTTTTTTTTTTTGGTTCCCTACCAAAGGATTAGGGACACAAGACCATCAACTAAGGATCAAGAATTTTTTTGAGAAATGAAAGTGGGTTGAAATGAAATTTGGAATTGAAAAAGGTACCTAGAGTATACAGTTTGAGCTTGACGTGAATACGGTCCGTATTGTGGTTTACGGTCCGTATTTTGTGTCCGTATTTAGTGATGCCCAAAACAGAATGCTCCTTGCCTTTTACGACCCACAAGATACGGGCCGTATTGTGGTTTACGGTCCGTATTTAACGATGTCTTTAATCTTTGTTCCTTTTATACGACTGGGGAATACGGTCCGTATTGTGATTTCCTGTCCGTATTGTGGTTTACGGTCCATATTTTGGGTTGACGGTCCGTATTTAACAAGGATGCCAAATTCCAGTGAGCTACTATTTCAAGATCCAAGTTTACGACCACGGATTACGGTCCGTAATTTGCAATGTTCCCAGCTTCAGCGATTTTCGTGTTGAACTCGAATTTCTCGAATTTTGGACCAAATTTCTTGGATCCGATGACGTTCTTGGGCCCACTCAACCTAGTGTTTACCCTTTTGGGGTAGAAAAATACTTTTCCAAAACTTGGGTATAAACTTTTGGATCTAACTTTCCTTTTGAGTCTTCTTCTCCACTTGAATCTATGAAGATAGCTCAAGAACACATGAACATTCAAATTTCTAGCTACCTTCAAATCAACTCATTTTACCCCAAATTTCGGATTTAGGCTCCCTTAACCTAGTAGAACAAAGCCCAATGGTTATCAACTCCCAATTTTCGTCACAAATCAAAACCCACCAAGTTGTTCTTCAACTTTTTCTAAAGCTTCAACCCAACAATGGTAGATTCTTCAATATTGACCCAAATGACACGAAATTTGAAGATTTGAAACCCTAACGTACTAAGAAATAATAATCTAATAACAAAATAACAAAACAAACACAAAATTTTTGGGGTTTTTTTGGTGGAAAATTTCCAGTTTTTTTTTTATATTTTTTTTTATATATATATAGTAACAAACCCTAGGCTAGATTTGATAGAACAAATCTAATCCAAGCTCTGATACCAACTGATAAAATAATTCAAAACGAAACAACAAGAAAATGCAAGAAATAAAAGAGATAGATAATTTGACACAACTTAGACTCAATTTAGCAACCAAAGTTATAGAAAACTAAGACCTCTAAATTTAGGAATAAGAAACCAAATTCTTAGGATGACCAAGAGGGATTAGAATTCCCTAATAACCTATCCTCTCAACAAACACTCAATCAAAGGTTTCACAATCTCTCAACTCTCAAGAGTTTTACAATATCAAATATGAATATTCAAAATAGTCTAAGTCTTCCATGAAGAAGAAAGAGAACTATTTATACTATGCTAGAAATAAAAGAAAGCAAAATGACATAAACACCCTTAATGAAACAAGGGCCTTGTTTGGCTATTCTTCTTTCTTCAAAATCTTGAAATCTCCTTTGCAAGAATAGCCAACTCTTCATCTTTTAGCCATTGTGGTAACTTCCCATTTCCTCTTCTTCTCCCCAAGCGATCTTCATCAACAAATGGACTTGGGATCCAAGGTGCTCATCAAAAGTATACTCAAGAGCCTCCCGCTTCATGAATAGGCTTTGCAAGTGTTGTAGTTCCCGGGCTTGGCTCCTTGTAAATGGCCTTGAGGCAAATGGTCTTGCATCACCTCGTTTCTCATCCTTTCTATAGTTTGGTCTTTCAGGCCTCCGTCACTTATATTACTCGTGTTCTCGGCTATAAACGCCATGACCTATTACTTACACTGTTATCTCGCTTTCTTCTTATTTCCTTCTTTCAACTCACTCCTCCTTCTCTGGTGTCTGCTATCATTCCCGTTATCATGTAGTCTTTATTCTAAACTTTCCCCACGGGGCTTGATAGGTCTTTCTTATTCGTTCTATAGCTCGCTTTTCTGTTTCACACTTGCCTTTATATTCTTGTCATATAGATCACGTCATATCTTTGGCCACTTCCTCACTAGGCTTTACTTATTTTTGTAATGTAAACCTCATTATTTTCCCATTT